>NC_053112.1:7694402-7894402 GCF_010015445.1 Perca fluviatilis | reverse complement strand
TCTTTTTCGTAATGGACCAAAAAATATGATTTTTCACAACATTTTAATGGAGAACCAAAAAAAGGCGATGCAGGAGACTTTCCTTTTATTTTGTTTTCTCTTTATGTTTCTTTTTTCACTTTAGAGTCCTTTAAGCCTCATTTTAACCCTTTGTGTTGTCTTCCTGTCCACCATGCAACTTGTTGTCCTCCTGGGTTAACCCTTTTTCTGAGGTTTTTGAAGCTTTTTTTGTGGCTTTTTTCTGCCCTTTTTTCACCTATCAACTTATTCCCATTAGTTGTACAATTTTTTTTATTTTTTATTCATGGTCAATAAACCTCATTTATATGAAATTATACCTAATTTTTGAGTAAAAATTTTTTTTTGAATTATTTCGACAAGTAGTTACGATTGAGTGGATAATCACAGACTGTTAAAGTTAAGTCAGGATACTGTTTAGAAACCATTCCGTAGTTTTTCAAATGCTGTAACATTTAATAAAAACCCCAAATTCTATAAGAGATCTGATCCTTATTTTTCCTTGAGAAGAACGTTGTATGGAACAACTCAATGTTACATTTTTAGGCAATTTGCTTGAAAGAAACCCGCATTTTCTGATGTAGAAACTTAGAAAACGGGTCAAATTTGACCCGAGGACAACAGGAGGGTTAAGTCTCAGACTTTCAGGACAGCAACAGTTTTTTAACCGAGGGCAGCTGAGTCACACTCCGACAGATTGAGATTTAAAACTGTAGAGGACCAGGGTCTGCAGGGTGCCGGATCATCCAGGCAGCATTAACTAATTGCTAGAAAAACTGAGACAGGGGGAATTTGGGACACTCTGAGCCACATGTTGTTCTCTCACAGCTGGAAGGATAAAGGATCACTTTGAATCTGTAAACACATTTGTTACACTGGAAACCAAAGACTAAACGTTGTTATAACGGTTAAATCTCGATTGAGTGATGAAGTGAAATCGTCACAGTCTGCAAAAATAAATAGGAGAAAAACTTATTAAGCTTTGCATTTCCTATGTCAGTTCAAAAGTTGATTAGAACGACCGGTGCCACTCTTGACGGATGCTAAAAAGAATTCACTGCAGAGAAATAATGACTCCATAGTGGTGTTGAGCCTTTCGCAGCCAGATGTGTGATAGTTAACAATCTTGGAAATGGTTGAAATTACTCTTTAACTGAAGGAAAAGGCTTTGCTTCTACAACCTGCATCTTTATTTTCTCGTTAAAGATCTTGAGATGCAGTAGTCTCTTATTGCCAGCTTTATCTCCACAGTGCTGTGAGCTACAGCTGAAGATCTTTGCCCGAACTCGATTGAACCCAACCGAACCCAACGGGACCTGACGGATTCGGTCTTAATTTCTATCATTTTACACGGGCTCGGGCCGGGTTCAGTCTTGCGCTCCTGGTTGCCATGGTAAATGAGTGGTCAGGTGATGCGTTTCAATTAGTGTGAAAATGGATACTGAGGAGATGAAACGGAGGCTGGCCTCTGGAGGACTTATTTTATTTATTTGTTCCAACTTCCAAGTGGCCTACAGCCTACGTTAGTCATGAATAAATTATGTTAAACAATGTATAAATGACTCATTCTTTACAAAAGGCAAAAGAGCTGTGTGTGCGTGCGCACATTTGAATAATGTCGGGCTGTAAACGGGTTCGGGCTTTTAAAAAGCTGTCAATCAAAATGTACTTGTCGGGCTCGAGCCGAATTCTGTCGGGCTCGGGCCGTGTCGGGCCGAACTTTTAAGGCCCGATTACAGCTCTACTGTGGTCTGACTACACCACAGATGCATTCTGGGATAGGAGAAAATAGCGCTCTGGGTTATTTGCATTTCTTTAAACCAATCACAATTGTCTTGGGTGTCTCTGCAAAATATTCTTGGGAAGGAACTTGTTTTGCTGGAACATTTGCACCCCGCAAACAAAACCCGCCACATACTAAATAAATGAAGTGGACTGTTGACACAATACAGCAACATGAGTTATTTAAATTAGCTGATACATGGTAAGACCTCATTAGCTCTTACCAGTGTATCACCCTGTGTACTTCGTCCACAGCAATCCCACCAATCGCTCCCAAAATGTCCCAGTTAGAGGGGAAACGCCGTAAACATATTCTTTGACATTTTTTACAATCATTCCCTGTAAGAACCAAG
Organism: Perca fluviatilis; assembly: GCF_010015445.1. Lineage (NCBI taxonomy): Eukaryota > Metazoa > Chordata > Actinopteri > Perciformes > Percidae > Perca > Perca fluviatilis. The sequence goes on along the minus strand of NC_053112.1, from coordinate 7,892,249 downwards.
CAGGCCTGCCTTGTTGCACGATCCAAATGTTCTTTAAATCCATTTTACGCGTGTAGCTTGCTAGCTCGAAGTTTGTTGTTTCCCAAAGCGAAAGGAGTTTGAGAACCGCAGCACACAGAGAGATGAAAGGTGAGGGGCAAAGCCTGATATCACGTGCCGGATGTCAGGCTTTATCCTGGAAATGTACATTTTACAAATACACACAGCCCGATAAACCTTTTGGGTGGCCCTGGGCAACGATAGACTGTTGGTCCCCACTTACAGTCCACTTTAGATTAGACAGCAGCTGTGTTGTATTATGAGACCAAGATGAATACAACCTGGCCCCAGGTTCTCTGTAATTCTGATCGTTTTAAGTGTGTAGCAATTTGATTAACTTTATTTAGGAAAAGCACCACAGGAGCACAAGATAAACTAAAATAATAAAGTGCCTGGAACTAGATTTCTAGAAAACTGAGCCAAAACATAATTAAATGATGCACAACCTACTTTATATTGTACTTCAAAGAACCTGGAACTTTTAGGCCCCTGTACATCTGGTCTAGACCTCCTCTATGTGTAAAGTGTCCTGAGATAACGTCTGTTATGATTTGAGTCTACAAATACAATTGAAATTGAATTGAAAAGCTAGACTAGTCTTTGGGTCAAATTTGACCCGTTTTCAAAGTTTCTAAGTGCCTAGAATTTTGGGTTTCTTTCAAGCAAATAGCCCCAAAAGTAATGTGGATGGTTCCATGAAACGATCATTGACTTTTGGGTGTTTTATTTAAGTTTATAGCATTATTCTGACAGTCTGTTATTATCCAACATCATCCTCTGATCTTAATCTTGGTCAAAATAATTCATACTTTCTGCTTTAACCCAAAAATTAGATATCATTTCATGAAGACTAAATGAGGTTTATTGACTATAAATTTTAGAAATGAGTGTAAAAATAGTGGTAATAAGTTGCTGTTAGTTACTGGTGGTAGTTGAATGTTGAAAAATGCTGCAAAAACATTGAAAAAAGTGACAAAAGTGTCAAAAAAAAGTTTACATTTTCAATTTCAGGAAGGACAACACAAGGGTTAACTCAACTCTTCATTGTTGATCTCCAGGGCAACAGCTGGGATGAGTTGGAGCTGGGAGAGGATAGAAAGACGGAGCTGATGCTCTACGTCGTCGTCCCGGTCGTCTCCGTCCTCCTGCTGGTTCTCCTGGTCGGTTTGGTTTACCGCCGGTGTTCCCGCAGCAAACTGACCCTGGCCAACATCATCGCTCTGGCCCTGCAGGACGAAGAGGGGAGCGCCGAGATCCTCTCGTCCCTGACCAGGAACGCGGAGCGCCACACCAGCACCAGCTCCGATGGGTCGGACGGGGTCTACGTCATGGTCTACCTGCCTCCGCCCTACGAGGAAACGCTCACCAAGATTAGCCGGGCCGCCAGCCTCTCCGGCTCCAGAGACGTGGAGTTGATAAAGATAGAAGACCTGGAGGCCAAGCTGTGTCCAGAGCTCAAAGCCAGCCGCCAATATGTGTGATTAAAAAGACATTATAACTCCAATATTTGTTGTGTTTTTAATAACGTTGTTGTCTGTGTACTTACTGTATGTAAATATTACTGAACTCTGCAGCTGTACAGAGCTTTTTAGCCTCCGTTAGCTCGTAGTTTGGGTTTTTATGTTACATTTACTGTCTGGTTGAAGGTCAGTGTTTCTATCAGCAACTGGTGGCTGTTTTATATAAAAAAGGTTCTGATAAGGTCCAAAAGTGCCAATCCATCAATTAGATGTTGAGATATTTTACAGGACAAGTGACAACTTTGACCTGCTGGTGGTGCTACAAAAGAAAGGTCAGATGATTACTACAGTCAGTAGGCTATGTCTTTGGGCACCATGAGTATCTGTACCAAATTTCATTCCAAACCATTAAACTGTTGTCAAGATATTTCACTGAAAACCAACATAGTCAAGATGTTGGTGGCCCTCAAGGATCCAAACCTGCCGTAAGTGTTGGTGAGATGTTTCAGCCCGGACCAAAGTGGGAAACCGACCGACTGATTGTCTGTCAAAATGCAACACAATGAAGACCTGTCTGATGATGAGAAACATAGTAACAGAGTAAAAGTATGACCTCTGGTGGTGAGAAGTCCAAACAACAACAACAACATATCTCAGCAAACACAGTTTACTGTAAAAGTCTTTAAACTGTATGTACGGTGTCAGCCCTATGTTCCCATAGCCCAATGCTCCCACAGCCCTACGTTCCCACATTTCTAAGAATTTTTTTTTTCAGCTGAAAATTAGGCCCTATGTTCCCACATTTCTAAGATTTTTCTTAAAATTAGGGTTACATTCCATCTGTAGTCCATTGCTACTGGATAATAGGTTGGGTGTAATTGGCTACCAAATTGGGAGAAAGGGGGATAAATTTAGGAACATAGGGCCTAATTTTGAAAAAAATCGTATAAATGTGGGAACATAGGCACGCTCCCATATGTACACTATGTAGAGTCTTTTAACCAGACCTACATTAGGCCAATGCTTTGCGAGAAAGGGAGAACTTGCTCGGGTGCGTGTTTGGGGCTGCCAATAAACCAATGTCAGAAACGGTAAATAACTTTGAGTGTGGTGACCAGTTTATTCAATGAGTGCATGCTCACTGTAGCACAGATATAGTCCATTTCATTTTAGGTAAGTTTCATTCTGCTTTCCAGTTTAATACAAATCAAACAATACCCCTTGTACTGTGAATATATTGTTGGCGTCGCACAATGATAGTAAAACTTAATTTCATCAGATCGTTAGGGGGCGTCAGGGCCCTGGGTACGTGCCCACTTTGCCCATGCCGTAATCCGTCTATGCTGACATGCAACACTGACACAGTGAAAAGCTGTGCAAAACGCACCTGGCTGTTGATAACCTTTTTGCATTTCCGGTGACAATGCTCCACCCAGTGATCAAACACAAAACTGCATTTATATTTATGTCACCAACGTGCTAATAAACAAAACAAAAAATGTCTAAGTTACATTATGGCTCCAACATACTATATAGTTTTTGGAAGTTATATATTTTATGGTGATTAGCAGGACATTTGACTTAGGCTACATTATGTTGCCATTAAATTATTCGTGAACCTGTGAAATTAATGCAAATTAATGTTGTTTGCTAGGTTTTTGGGATAAAAAATAAACCATGAGCATAAATGAGCAGCATGACAACTTATACAAAAAGAGAAAATCTTATGCCAAAGGGAGGTAGTCTGGCGTCTTTGGGAGAGCACGGTCTTTAACTTGTTGTAATCCCAGATTTAATGCTCTGTATAGTTGTTTTTGGTGTCACCAAAATCAGCAGCCTGTTCTCATTTCGTGGCTGTAATAACAGTTCAACAGCTCTCAATTAAAAATAAGATAGTGGCTGTTTTCTTTCTTCAATGTCACGTTTGTCATAAATGAAATAGTTTTGAAATATGGAGGGGAGAGTGTTGCAGGAGGAGAAGATCCAAAGAAAATATAAATAACGCTGGACAGTATCCTTTTTTTATTTAATTATTTTTAGGAAAATGAAATGTTCAGCCCCCTCCCCTTCCTGTTCATTTCCATTCCTGTACCTTACATCTTGTGAGTCTTCTTTACATGTATAGCAAGTAATAGTAAGTAAGTAGTCATTTCTTTAATTTAAAAGTATAGTTAATAGTAATTCAATCATCATTATCAATGTGCACATTTTGGAGGAAATTCCTTCATCTGTCCACATTGGGACACCTTTTCCCACAATACTTTACTTTACTTTAGATTTTATTTTTAGGTCATAGATACAAAAACACAACAACAAGTGCAACATGCTTGACTTTATTTATGTTATGATGTTAAATCACCACTCATAGATGGCCAACCACCACTCGTATAGGTTAATCCTTCCAGTGATAGTTACGGCACTACATGCATTCAGCGAAGTAGTCGGAGGCTTTCTTATTGCTGCACTCCGGCTGGAAGATGAGCCTGATCCTGCAAAGAAACAGAAGAGATCAAAAATTCATTCACATGTTTTTTAATAGAATATTGATTTCATGATAAATAGTAAATTCATAAAAGGCAGGGTTGTTTTTCAAAAATATTTTTTTTTAAATAAATGTTTTTTTTGGCATGTAGTGCCTTTATTTGATAGGACAGCTTGACATGAAAGGGAACGACATGCAGCAAAGGGCCTCAGGTTGGAACCGAACCTGCAACTGCTGCCGCGAGGACTGAGCCTACATGGTGCCCCAAAAATCCTTTTTTTATATATAGTTTGAAATGGTCTTTACACCCCGACAGCAATCAATAACTTAAGGGCTCTGAAAAAGATGCAAAAAGATCTGTCATCTGTAGCTGCTGTAATCCAACACGGTCTCAAGGTAGTTCGTGAAATGGTCACGTTATTTTTAATCTATTGATTTGTGTACACAGACACGTTCAGCTCGTTTTGTTCGTGGTGGTGAGCACGTAATGGGAAGCATCTACACGGAGTTTGGGTTTAAGAAAAGAAGAATGGGGAAAGGACACGTCACACGCTGGGACACGATTCGCGGTCTCTGGGAGACGCAACAACGGGGAAATGAAACGCCACACGCGGGAGATGGCCGCGGTCTCTGGTGGATGTGCGACAACAACAGGACGGTTGTGTTTAGGAAAAGAATAACGGGGAAAGGAACTGCCACATACAGGAAACGGCCACGGTCTCTGGGTGTTTAGGAAAAGAAGAACTACATTAGTTTAAAATTCGTGCTTACCACCACGAAAAAAAACGACATGAACATGATCGTGTACACGAATCAATAGATTAAATAACATGACCATTTCACGGACTGCCAATCACTACCTCGCAGACGCCTGGAAATGGCTTGTCATTGGTTATTAACCAATGACATGCCTGCTTGCCCCTGCTTGTGCGTACTCTACCTCTCCTTTGAACGAGCCTGACGCCGCCGGAGTTTTACTGTAAGTCTACCGGAGAATGAAGGATAAAACTCAGCAAAAGTTGCCACTTTCAACATTACCAACCGTGCCTTCGTTTAATTCCTTGCATTTAAAAGGCAAACTACCAAAGGTTGTAATGTTACATGCAACACATAGACTACATGAAAATATAACTTACATCCTTATTAACTCGTCACGGTTGGCCGCCCCGTAACCGTTTTCACTGTGGAAATATTCACAATAGAAATAAATTCATATTAACAAAGATAGGTAGGGAATGAACCAAGGCACTGCAAAACAGATTAAACAAAATACAGCAGACAGAGTCTACAAAAAATAACATACAATAGCCTACATTTTCAAAAATATGTTACTGTCCAAAGGGTTTCTGTAGGGTTGTAACGTCACCATTTTACAGTTCTTTTTTCAATTGCTTGAGCACTATTTACTACACACAATTAGCACAACCACACACCCAATTAGCAGAACACCTCAGACCCTTTGCAAAATTAAAAAGAACTCTTGCAAATACTATACACTACTTTATAAAAAACATATTTTGTTGAAATTTGATGAAACACATGTTCCATATGACTTAATTCTGTTTGAATCAGTTAACTGCTGTTTCTAACCTAAAACACTTTTAGCAATTCTACTTCTCAGTGATTCGAATACTGTAAATGAAGTACACAGAGAAAGTGCAAATATACAATGAGTTCACCAAACAATACACAAGACCAATGCTGCAGACTGAGGAAAATATCATTTATTTCTCTCATATATCTAAATCAGTCAACATGTCAACATGGAGAATCACAACAAAACATGTCCCAGTTTTCATGCTACTACAGTAGTGTGCATAACACTCCACTTAGCTCAGCAAACAAAAGACAAACATAAAATACTGTATCCAGGTTACAATTACAATAAAAAAACAGTTATGGAGTTTTTTCACAGCAGACATTTTGACTTGTCATAGTAGGAAAAGCACAGCTGACATTGATAACCTTAACGATGGCTGAATTCCATCAAGTGTCTCAGTAAGCTATTTCAGTGAGTCAGCATGCACAATACCAGGGCCTCTCCTAAGTGGAATGCAGCCAACATTAATGGTTTTGAATACACCTGTGCTTTTCCTACTATGACATGTCAACATGTCTGCTGTGAAAATGTTCTATATAGTGCTTAAACCTGATTGGTGTGTCTACAATTAAGCAATCATGTGTTTGCGCACCTGATGGCTGTGTTTCACAGATTGGCCAATGTTTTGCTCCTTGAGTGTAAGGTTTTGATAATTGCGTAATACTTTTGATTTCAGTGTGTAAGCAATTGGCAAGTTTACGACACGATTTTCTCAGGATTTTTTAACAGTATGAGCTGCAGACAAATGATTGACTTTTATTTCTATAAACTGTGCAAAACAACAGATGTGTCCTCTTATCAAAACTGCAACTGAAATGTAATTTTATCATAATTTTTTCTAATAAAGATGTTTTTTTTAATTATTAGATTTTTAAAACACATCCCTCATTAAAATAACTAAATTAATAGAAAACAAATCTCTTCAAATAAACAAACTAAGAAGACATAATGGCGTCTGAAGTCAAACAGATGAAATCAAAAGTAGATTGCGCCCTAGGCTGTTCTGACATTTGATGCATGCTGTAAAGTAATTTACAAAATTAACTTACCTAAGTTGGCTGATGACCTTCATCACGCAGCTGATGTCGTTGTGTATGTCTCCATCAACAAGGTCTGAAAAGAAAACAAGTTTACTGGTTTAAGGCAAAGATGAAAAATGATTTGACTTGAGTAAAAATTGTTAGACTTGTCCTTAGTGAGCTGTTAATTGTCTGAGCTGTCACACTCGATTTGTGTATGTATGTGTACAACACCTGTTTCTAGAGCAGTTGTGAAAAGTAACTAAACATATTTGCTCAAGTAGGCTACTTAAGTATGAATTTGAGATACTTGTACTTAAGTTGCAGTAGGTAAGCCTTATAAAACTAACTTTCTGTTGTATTTGCTGAAACTGACCCTATGTTCGAGTAGAACTACATGAATCAGGTTATTTAAAAAATAAATCTGCCTCTGGCACCACCTACAGCCTGTAGTGTGATTTGCAAAAATCCACAGCTCCTTGCAATATCATTTTACTAAAGATTGTTATAGTTTAACTGAACGAATCCTGAGTATTCATTTCCTGGTCTGCCTTTCAGCGAACACAAAATTAAAGGGGAAAACGTGAGAAGTGACTGGTGAAGTCAAAAAGACTCTGGCAATTTGAGCCGGAGTAGAATCAGTCGCATCTTTTCCTACATGGTGACCCTGACATGATGTCAAGACCAGGAAGCCGAGAACTGAAGCCAACCAGAACTTTTTGGCCGGACTTCGCATACCCGGACTCTTCTCTCCTGATCCAAATGGTGGCCAAAATTAAAGGTAAGAGAATTCCTGTTTTGTCTTTAATAAGACCAAAATTCTCACATTCAGACCTCAAACTAAATTTCTTTTTGGATCTGTGAGGGTAAGACATCTTGGGTTTTAATTAAATTGGGCTAACCAGTACTCTAAATGATATTGCATGCAGAGCCAGACGCCTTGAGTGAGGAGTGTTGCCTGGTAAATACTAGACGCCTCGAGTGAGGAGTGTCGTCTAGTAACACAGACACCTTGAGATGTGTTGCCTGTGATTAGAAGTAACACAGACACCCTCTTTTGATTACAAAGTAAAGACACCTCGTCAAGAGGAAGAGCTGTCTAAATTTGAACCGGTCAAAATTGTTGGTATTACTGCATGTGACTATATGCAGTGCTGTGTTCTCTAATGGAAAACTGGGTTTCGAGATATGGTCTAAGAGCGGCGCCTTTTGGAGAATTGGTGTCACTATATAAAATAAAATAAAAAATCAGAAGTGCATAAAGTAAATGGGGGACATGCAGTAAAGATAAAAAATAAAAATGCAAAAGTGATCTTGCATGGGGCTCAGCCCATAGTTTATACATTAGATATTTCTTTACATATTCGTCGGCGCAATGATGCTCATTTATTGTCAGCTAAAGTTAACTGTAACAGCAGTCACCTCCCAGTGCTCTATACCTGCCTCTCAGTCATCTTCTGTCGGCTAGATGTAACTGTAAAGTCCGCTAAACTTAACCATCATGTGACCAGCCTGGCGGTCGCCTAATTTATATAAAACGAACAAGTTCATGAGAATGTGTTGAGATACAAAACAAACAGAAAGTGAACTCACTGTTGCAGTCCATCTCACAGATGTTGGGTGACGGAGTCGTGCCGTCGCTGCAGACCAGATAATTGCTGAGCTGGAAAAGACCGTAGAGCGTCCAGATCGGCTCGTCCTCTGTCTCGTTGCTTACTACGTGTGGAGGTCTGGAAGGCGGTGGAGGGCGGGCAAACCGTCGCACCCGGATGGGGCGTGTTGTAAGGTCTTGTGGAAGCCTTGTGTTCTGTGTTTGTTTGGTGGCTGGTGGAGGCTTGGTGGCTGGTGGGGGATTGGTTGCCTGTGGAGGCTTGGTGGCTGGTGGAGGATTGGTTGCCAGTGGAGGCTTGGTGGCTGGTGGAGGATTTGTGACTGGTGGAGGATTGGTTTCCGGTGGAGGATTGGTTGCCAGTGGAGGCTTGGTGGCTGGTGGAGAATTGGTGGCCGGTGGAGGATTGGTTGCCAGTGGAGGATTGGTTGCCAGTGGAGGCTTGGTGGCTGGTGGAGGATTGGTGGCTGGTGGAGGTTTGGTTGCCAGTGGAGGATTGGTGGCTGGTGGACGATTAGTTGCCAGTGGAGGATTGGTGGCCGGTGGAGGATTGGTGGCTGGTGGGGGATTGGTTGCCAGTGGAGGCTTGGTGGCTGGTGGAGGATTGGTTGCCAGTGGAGGATTGGTTGCCAGTGGAGGCTTGGTGGCTGGTGGAGGATTTGTGACTGGTGGAGGATTGGTTTCCGGTGGAGGATTGGTTGCCAGTGGAGGCTTGGTGGCTGGTGGAGAATTGGTGGCCGGTGGAGGATTGGTTGCCAGTGGAGGATTGGTTGCCAGTGGAGGCTTGGTGGCTGGTGGAGGATTGGTGGCTGGTGGAGGTTTGGTTGCCAGTGGAGGATTGGTGGCTGGTGGACGATTAGTTGCCAGTGGAGGATTGGTGGCTGGTGGAGGATTGGTGGCTGGTGGAGGATTGGTTGCCAGTGGAGGATTGGTGGCCGGTGGAGGATTGGTTGCCAGTGGAGGCTTGGTGGCTGGTGGAGGATTGGTGGCTGGTGGAGGATTGGTGGCTGGTGGAGGTTTGGTGGCTGGTGGAGGATTGGTTGCCAATGGAGGATTGGTTGTCACTGGAGGCTTGGTGGCTGGTGGAGGATTGGTTGCCAGTGGAGGATTGGTGGCTGCTGGAGGATTGGTTGCCAGTGGAGGATTGGTTGCCAGTGGAGGCTTGGTGGCTGGTGGAGGATTGGTGGCCGGTGGAGGATTGGTTGCCAGTGGAGGGTTGGTGGCCGGTGGAGGATTGGTTGCCAGTGGAGGCTTGGTGGATGGTGGAGGATTGGTGGCTGGTGGAGGTTTGGTTGCTAGTGGAGGATTGGTGGCTGGTGGAGGATTGGTGGCCGGTGGAGGATTGGTTGCCAGTGGAGGATTGGTTGTCAGTTGAAGCTTTGTGGCTGGTGGAGGATTGGTTGCCAGTGGAGGATTGGTTGCCAGTGGAGGATTGGTTGTCAGTGGAGGCTTTGTGGCTGGTGGAGGATTGGTTGCCAGTGGAGGATTGGTGGCTGGTGGAGGCTTGGTGGCTGGTGGAGGATTGGTGGCCGGTGGAGGATTGGTTGCCAGTGGAGGAATGGTGGCCGGTGGAGGATTGGTTGCCAGTGGAGGCTTGGTGGCTGGTGGAAGCTTGGTGGCCGGTGGAGGATTGGTTGCCAGTGGAGGATTGGTTGTCAGTTGAGGCTTTGTGGCTGGTGGAGGATTGGTTGCCAGTGGAGGATTGGTTGTCAGTGGAGGCTTGGTGGCTGGTGGAGGATTGGTGGCCGGTGGAGGATTGGTTGCCAGTGGAGGATTGGTGGCCGGTGGAGGATTGGTTGCCAGTGGAGGCTTGGTGGCTGGTGGAGGCTTGGTGGCTGGTGGAGGATTGGTGGCCGGTGGAGGATTGGTTGCCAGTGGAGGATTGGTTGTCAGTTGAAGCTTTGTGGCTGGTGGAGGATTGGTTGCCAGTGGAGGATTGGTTGCCAGTGGAGGCTTGGTGGCTGGTGGAGGATTGGTGGCTGGTGGAGGATTGGTGGCTGGTGGAGGTTTGGTGGCTGGTGGAGGATTGGTTGCCAATGGAGGATTGGTTGTCACTGGAGGCTTGGTGGCTGGTGGAGGATTGGTTGCCAGTGGAGGATTGGTGGCTGCTGGAGGATTGGTTGCCAGTGGAGGATTGGTTGCCAGTGGAGGCTTGGTGGCTGGTGGAGGATTGGTGGCCGGTGGAGGATTGGTTGCCAGTGGAGGGTTGGTGGCCGGTGGAGGATTGGTTGCCAGTGGAGGCTTGGTGGATGGTGGAGGATTGGTGGCTGGTGGAGGTTTGGTTGCTAGTGGAGGATTGGTGGCTGGTGGAGGATTGGTGGCCGGTGGAGGATTGGTTGCCAGTGGAGGATTGGTTGTCAGTTGAAGCTTTGTGGCTGGTGGAGGATTGGTTGCCAGTGGAGGATTGGTTGCCAGTGGAGGATTGGTTGTCAGTGGAGGCTTTGTGGCTGGTGGAGGATTGGTTGCCAGTGGAGGATTGGTGGCTGGTGGAGGCTTGGTGGCTGGTGGAGGATTGGTGGCCGGTGGAGGATTGGTTGCCAGTGTGGAGGAATGGTGGCGGCAGTGGAGGATTGGTTGCCAGTGGAGGCTTGGTGGCTTGTGGAAGCTTGGTGGCTGGTGGAGAGATTGGTTGCCAGTGGAGGATTGGTTGTCAGTGGAGGCTTGGTGGCTGGTGGAGGCTTGGTGGCTGGTGGAGGATTGGTGGCCGGTGGAGGATTGGTTGCCAGTGGAGGATTGGTTGTCAGTTGAGGCTTTGTGGCTGGTGGAGGATTGGTTGCCAGTGGAGGATTGGTTGTCAGTGGAGGCTTGGTGGCTGGTGGAGGATTGGTTGCCGGTGGAGGATTGGTGGCCGGTGGAGGTTTGGTGGCCAGTGGAGAATTGGTTACCGGTGGAGGTTTGGTGGCTGTTGGTGGCTGGCTAGGGGGTGTTGTAAGCTCCCCAAACACGGCTTGCCTCTTCCTCCTACTGTGATGTCCCACCCTGGGAATCAACTCAGTCACCGCGCTGGTGTTTAAACCCGACGCAAGCTCCGCGTGACACACAACTGAAAGCAGGGGAGAGAAGAGAGACAAAAACTTTCAAAAAACTCCTTTACAGACTATTCACCGTTCTCTGAATATTCATAGAGGATGGTTCCTAAAGACTTTCAGACCCAACATCAGTCCAAAACATCTACAAGAAATTAAAATTAGAATTAGGGCTGTCAAAATGAACGCGATAATAACAAGTTAACGCAAATTCCTTTTTACGCAAGTAATTACTTTCACGCATGATTAACGCATGCGCATTCTGAGATTTGGGCCTTGGACCGCTCCGTAGTTTGGACAATGAGGAAGAAATGCAGCAGTAATGTTTTGGATTGCTAGCAGAAACAAACCTTTTTGAGTAGAAATGGATAAAGAAAAAGGTCTTTTGAATAGCAAGTTAAGTTTCAAAGCCCTTCCAGATTATTCTTCCGACAAGACTAAAGTTATTTGCATGTGTGAACTGAATTAGCAGCGGTGTACGTAAAGTCTTAAATACCATTTTAACATTAAAATCTCGAAAAATATCTGTTAGATGCTCCACTTTCTTCACCAGTGTCTAACTGTGTCCGTCTGCTAATAGTACATTTAGAACACACAGAAAAGGTGTGATTAATTTGCAATTAATCACAAGTTTACTATGGACAATCATGCGATTAATCACGATTAAATATTTTAATCGATCAACAGCCCACATCCAAATTCTAACAGGCAGATATCCACCCACAAAGTTTTACTGATGCATCATCCCCAGAGGAATAGTAATGAGCGAAAATCAACAAAGAAACATTTTTAATAGGGCTGGGCAATTCAACGCATTACTATCGCATTAACGCATTCATTAATTAATGCCGACAATTATTTTATTGTGCATTAATGCAGTTTTTATTATTTCTTTTATTATTGTAAAAGTCTGTTGCTCACAGGCTTACATTTTGTAAAAGTTCGTTCTGACTGCTGCCACGCTTACAGGAAATGGAAAGGAAAAGCAGATAAACAAACCAACAAACATGGAGAAGGGTACGGAACTTTTACATGGCCATTTTCATTTTAAATTTCTTCCAGACGGTGCAGTAGACAGAACCAAAGTTATTTGTAACCACTGCAAAGTTAAATTTTCTTATCACCAGAGTACTTCCAGTCTGAAATATCACCTAAATGCAATACACACCGTTGATAGCAGCAAATCATTCAACGAAACAAACAGTGGCGCGAGGCTTCGGCAGATTACGTCAGATGCAGCGTGTGGGAGAAGTATAGATAAACAAATGCAAGAGAAGCTAACAAATGCCATAGCGAAGTGGATAGCTACAGACTGCAGACCGATTAGTGTTGTGTAGGACGTCGGTCTGAGAAACATTCTGAGAATCGCAACAAATGACAGTAGGTATCAGATTCCCTCAAGACGCACCATCACAAGAAGAATACGTGAGTTGTATGAAAAGGAGAGGACCGCAAAAGCGACAACTTTACAACGTGTTACTCTCACTGGGACTACTGGACATCACTGGGTAACTATAATTACCTCAGAGTTACAGTGCATTATATTGATGAACAGTGGGTGCTGCATTCACATGCTCTGACTGTAATGAAAACAGAGGAGAGACATTATGCTGAAACGTTTGTGCTTCACCTCACTCTAACAGGGACATTTGGTACTGAACATATACTGGTTATGCTACTCCCTGATAAAAGAAAAAAAAATGTTTCTGCTGTTATCTCAGAAATTGCCTGTTTTAAATGTTATGATTGTGGCTCAGGATTTTGTGGGCAGATTTATTTTATATATAACAAACCGGATAACATGAATGCCCTGGCAGTGGCAATACGCTTTAATTTTGTATTTGCTTTGATTACATTGTTTAAGTTGAGATTCACACTAAATATTTTATTTACCTGCTACTGTATAAACAAAATGCTGATTTTAAAGGTGCCCTGCCACACATATTTCATTACTTTGTAGTAATGTCTGAAGTTCTACCATGGACTCTATAAAATGTTTTTGTGTAAAACATGCCTTGGTTACCTTGTTTCAAGCCATTCTAGCGCGGTATAGAAAGCCTGCAGGAAGACTCAGCTCGATTTCTGCCAGTGCTCATTATTATTCAACAAGCTAAGCTGTTTGAATCTGATTGGCTAACAGCTAGCCAATGAGAGCCTGGCTATCAGCATCCTTTACCCAGCGCAACTGGGTAAGCTCATGAATAGTAATGAGCTCAGGCAACATGATGTCAGACTGACCGAATTTTGTAATTGCCCTGATTTCTACTCTTATTTCTTTTCAGTGGCTAGAGCTGACAGAGGAGGTAGCAGTTCATTTTCACATTCACCACATAACACAAACACATATGGACCTAACATATTTCAAAAAATGCAAGTAAAAACGGTTTTGTGTGGCAGGGCACCTTTAAGTGTTTGCAGAACAAATGTTATGGCACTTTCGTTCATATGGCATAACATTTAAAATAAAATTGCCCTATATACTACTTTTGAATTCATTATTGGATTTTGCGTATAACAATGCGATTAATCGCGATTAATCAGGGAAATCATGCGATTAATCACGATTAAAACTTTAAATCGTTGCCCAGCCCTAATTTTTAAACAACTCTTTTTAGTGTTGGCCTGTCCAACGTACGGAGATCATGAATCCCCGGCTAATATTTTCTTCTGCTGGGACCAGGTTCTGAAATTAACAACCGACCACACGCCAAATGCGGTTTTGTTTGTTTGGTATAACTTTCTATCTTCCTGCCACATTGGTGGGTAGCCAATGAAAATTTAGTGATTCATTAGTGTTTTTTTACCACTGTTCTTTCACATTTCAACCAAGTTCGCCATTTCCTTGGATTTGAGCTCAAAAATGTTTACTGGGGTGAAGAGGCTGGCTGAAAAAAGCAACCAACAAAAAGATGAGTATAGGCGACTATCTGAAAACAACAATTTTAGCTGGCAAGAAGCTCAGTGAGGAAACTAGTATATGTTAATGACTCACAGATCCAATGACTGTGTTTTGTAGATTTATTTGCAGGAGAAAAGGAGGTTGTGTATATCTAAGACATTGCATGGTAGTAATGGATGATAGAAACGATATGCAATATAAATGATACAAAATTGGCCTACAATAGAGATTTTAATTATATTGCATTATCGCGATAATGCATGTTGATGACGTAATCTACCTGCAAATTTTAGAGCCATGAGCTGCACATGGGGTCCCGTCAGGTTCGGGCAAAGATCTTCAGCTCTAGTGTGTACAAGTGTGTACAATTGTGCTATGTCACTGTTTTGCACTTTTTAGTGTCTATGGCATGGCACTACTGTAAAGAAACTTTTATACTTGAAACATTTTCTTTAGTTGACATATGTGTGCCTTATACTGGGAGTATTTTCTTTATTCAAAAAAATCATTGTGCTTTCATTTTGTACTTTATTATGTTTTCATTTGAAGTATCTGTGCACTACACTTGGAAGAATTTTCTTTATTTAAAATAGCCATTCCTAATACTGGAAGTATTTCCCTAATTCACAGTATCCATTTCTTTATTAACAAGACACCAGTTTTCATTTCATTAAGAAAACAAAATGTTTAAAACCAAATGTGTTACATTAGGCTGCAGGTAAGAAACTTTGTTAGAAATATGTTTTTATTTAAAGTATCTGTGCATCTTAGTATAGTGTCTGTTCCTTAACTAAAAAGACACAATTTTTTTCTGTTCTCTGCATCTTGGGTGGGATTTAAGAACCAAGGACTTAATCTAACTAAGTGTAGGGCCTTTTAGAATGGTTTGCACTAATGGAAAGAAACCCAATACTTTACAGTAAGCTTATAATTTATATATCGTGATATATATCATTATCGCAGGCGGCTGCAATGTATATCGCATTATGGATTTTAGGCCATATTGCCCATCCCTATTCAATGGTGTACAAAAAGGTGTCCAAAATCATATGATAAACGGCGATAAACAGCGGCCAGCAAAAAAAAGACTTCCTCCATCACCCCTCTCTCTCTCATTCACAAAAATTATACAGGTAAACAGATGATATCCCTCTTGCTTCCTCTGCCAACACCCGGTGCCCTAAGTACCGTAGGTGACCAAAAAAAGGTGTTCAACAATAATAGACTATCCCTGGCTCTTACAATGAGGATGATTCAAAGAAAATTGAAAGTAAAAAGACGTTTTTAAACCAAGCGAACGGCAAGCAGCACTTAAATATGAATTTTTAACAAGTTCAAGAACGATGCTCGTGCTTTTCCTGTATTTCACCTTTATCAGGCAAATAATAATTGGCTGGTTAAAAGCCACTGTGGCTATTGAATTGTAAAATCCACCTGCCAGAGTGGCTGGTGGCCAAAAAAGTTAACTGACTGGGACACTTTGTTTTAGGTTAAGGTAAAGCCACTTAAAGAGAACTATTTAAAAAAAACATTGTTCAGTTATTGAAAAGGAATAAGTGTTTAAAAAGAAATTAAAAGACCCACTGAACAGGACGGACAGTGGGAGGTACATTACTTAAGTTCTCCCCCATAAACCTCAATCTCCCCTTTATTTATATATATAATATATATATATATATATATATATATATATATATATATATATATATATATATGTATATGTATGCATGTACAAAAATTACACATACCCAAAAGGTTAGTGAAACAAGTGCTTGGATAAAAGTGCTAAAAACAATATATAACAACATATAAATTAATTTAAACAATTCATGTGATAAAAACACTGTTAATCATGCATAAAAGGGGGGTGGGGGTCTATGTATTTATATATGCCTAGGCAAGCAATTCAATATATAAAATAATTTGTTTCTGGGTTATGTGAAAGTCACGACCGGTACTTAACTCTTAGCCACTAAGTCCATAGTCAGTCCTTGCTGCTTTACGTCCTCCGTCAGGTCCTGAAACGCCTTCATTAGGTCACATTTGGACACAAGCTGTCCTCCAGCGAGACCGCAGCCCAACGCTGACAAGAGAAACGCCACATGCAGACTCATCTTGACTGCAACTCTCTGAAAAACATACGTGGCATGATGTATATGTATAGTGTGCAGAGAACCTGAGTCTTTTGTTCTCCTCAGATTAAGGTTGCTCCCTTGGTGCTTAGAAACATGACATAGGAAATGCACAATGTTGTGCTAAATCTCATAGTTAGCTTTGGGTTTCTGAGCTCTAAAGATATCAGGGGAGGGAGGGACGGACAAACGTAAATAATACTTGTACCTGAAAACATCTTTTCTCATGTACAGGTTACGCCTTCGTCCTGTTGAATAGACCAGACCATGAGACGGTTTATCTTCTCACGTCACCATACGGTCATTTATAATTTCAAAGGATCAGGTATCATCCCCGGCAGTGAAACCACAGTGATATGAGCACATTGAGTCTCCTGAGAACAGATATTATGTTGAGCCCAACAAAGGAAACAACAATACCAAGAGCAGCAAAACAGGAACATGAAAGGTGACCAGGATAATACTCACATGTTTCATTATTACATTACATGTCATTTAGAAGACGCTTTTATCCAAAGCGACTTACAATTGCTATGTAAGAGGTCGCACGCCTCTGGAGCAACTAGGTGTTAAGTGTCTTGCTTAGGGACACATTGGTTGATGTATCGCAGTGGGAATCAAACCCAGTTCTCCCACACTAAAGGCATGTGTTATATCCACTGCGCCATCACCACCCCGTTTCAGGTTCAGTGAATAAGTTTGCCATAAAGGTTACTATTACTAAAACTGTGTTTTAAAATCCACACCCATCTAAAGTAGTGCTTCAGGCTGCTTGTAAAGGACAGAATGTATTGCATAGAAAGTAAAAGAAAGTGATGTCCAGGGAAACTCCTGCTGATATTCAATACACCTATAGTTATGAATAAGGGTGGGACAAAATAGCGATATGGCAATATATCATTGTTCTTCGTGCGATACGAGAATCGACGTGCTGGTGCCAAAAATCCATATTTTAATTAATAAAATACGGTGCTTTAAATAGATTTCCCTGCTCCCAGCATGGCTATTTTAGTTTTACACATAGACTGTTAACATTAATGGACAATGTATGCGGTTCGGCGAAGTGCTGCAAATGTGGAAGTGCCTTAAACCTGCATTCTATCTGAATTCCAGCAGAGGGCGACACATGCGGTTGCAAATGGAGTTCGGTTTCTGTAGAGGTCTATGAGAAAGTGACCCACTTCTCACTTGATTTATGACCTCAGTAAACATTTTCATAATGACTTTATGGTCTCAATCGCTAGTTTTAAGTCTTCTGCAACACAGAATGATGTTAATTTTTTGAATTATGGTCTCGTTGATTTTAAAATCGGCAATAAAGCAGGGGGTGTTTTAGGGCATGGCTATGATGTGATTGACAGTGAAAGTGTGTAACGTAACATTGTGTAATGTAACATGGCTTCCCTCTCGTCTAAAATCGTCACATCCGCTACCAGGATGGCTGCGCCTGTAACGGCAAACTCGACGACTCATAGCAGATCTCCACAAACCAATGGGTGACGTCACACAGTTGGCACCTGGTTTTACACTAAATCACTAGGATTTGCATTTTTATGTGCCTTTTAGAAAATGAAAATGAAATGTTTTTTTATAATCATATCAGTAGTTAGTTGTTCTATTGTGCTGTTTTCTAACAGTTTGGACTTGCAGTGAATAAAGAGAAAAAACCTGCACTTAAACTATTCACGGGCGTTTTGTATTCATAGTTAGACCAATATTGTGATGTGTCATTATGAGATTGTCTAGCAATATATTGATTATCGCAGAATTGCTGTATCGTGCTATTATCGGTATCGGACCCATGGATCGTGTATCGTCATGAAGGCGGGGTAATGACCAATAGAACTAAATCGTGGGTACAAACGTCAGAAATGGGTTTCCTCAGGAGGGTGGCTGTTGTCTCCCTTAGAGATAGGGTGAGAAGCTCAGTCATCCGTGAGGAGCTCAGAGTAGAGCCGCTGCTCCTTTGCGTTGAAAAGAGTCAGTTGAGGTGGTTTGGGCGTCTGGTAAGGATGCCCCCTGGGCGCCTCTGTACGTCAGGCAAAATAGTTTTAAGATATGGAGGGGAGAGGGTTGCAGTTTTGTTTTGCTTTAACTTAGAGGGGAAGATCCAAAGAGAATATAAATAATGCTGTTGTTTTTTTTTAGGAAAATTAAATATTCAGCCCCCTCCCCTTCCTGTTCATTTCCATTTCCGTCCCTTACATCTGTGAGTCTTCTTTACATGTATAGCAGGTAATAGTAAAAGTAGTCATTTCTTAAATTTAAAAGTATAGTTAATAGTAATTTAAAGTCTTTCAATTATCATTATCAACGTTTTCAAATTATTATCAAAATCATCAATTTTATTTTTAGGTCATAGACACAAAAACACAACAACAAGTGCAACATGCTTGACTTTATTTATGTCATAAATCACCACTCATAGATGGCCAATCACCACTCGTATAGGGTAATCCTTCCAGTGATAGTTACGGCACTACATGCATTCAGCGAAGTAGTCGGAGGCTTTATTGCTGCACTCCGGCTGGAAGATGAGCCTGACCCTGCAAAGAAACAGAAAACAGAAACAGATCAACAATTCATTCACATTTTTAATTGAATATTGATTTCATGATAAATAGTAAATTAATTAGAAGCAGGGTTGTGGCCGGGATGGCTCAGTTGGTAGAGCGGGTGCACATGTGTGGAGGTTTGCTCCGCAAAGCATATGCTGCAGGTTCGACTTCCCTTGGCTGCATGTTGTTCCCCCTCTCTCTCTCTCCCCTTTCATGTCTTCAAAAATAAAGGCCTCAAGATAATCTCAAAAATGTAAAGCAGGTTTGGCGTTATTTGATAGGAAAGCTTGACATGAAAGGGAACGACATGCAGCAAAGGGCCTCAGGTCAGAACCGAACCCGCTGCGGCGAGGACTGAGCCTCTTTAGCCTACATGGTGCCCCAAAAATAGTTTGAAATGATCTTTACACCCCGACAGCAATAAATAACTTAAGGGATCTGAAAAAGATGCAAAAAGATGTGTCATCTGTAGCTGCTGTAATCCTGTAAAAATGCCCACCAATCACTGCCTCGCGGCTGCCTGGAAATAGCCAATAACATGCCTGCTTGCCTCGCTGCGCCTACTCTACCCGTCCCGTAAACGAGCCTGAGATCAAAGCGCGTCGATGCCACCAGAGTTTTACTGCAAGTCTACCGGAGAATGGAGGATAAAACTCAGCAAAAGTTTCCACTGCCGCCATGGTTACCATCTTTCTGTTGAACGGGTACGGTTTTTGTTTTGTTTATTGTTTCCAAGAAATGTCTCGTGCATGTCTGTGTGTTGGTCGGTGCCTGTCAGTACCCGATCCGTTCCACCTGCACAATCCGTTCTGCGCATGTGCAAGATGACACGTATGCCATGACGTAGGCGCAGATGATAATGCTGCGTTCATGCCACCTCGAAATAACAGGCACCGCCCCACTGGTTACGTTGTTTCTGCAGCTAGATTCAGTCTAAAATAACGTTAAGTTAAACTTAATGGGAAAAGCAAGCTACAGCTAAATTAAGACATTACAGTAATAAAAATAAAGACAAGTATTGAGTGATTGTATTTTAAATGAGCACAAGTAAAGTAGAACTGACGTAACAGCTGTTATATATGTTAACGTTTATTTTCAAGTTTTATTTTGAGGGTCTTTTAAAGTTTACATGCTGTCTCAGCTAGCGGTTAGCCGAATTAGCTGTTAGCTAAACTAACGTTAGCTTAACTGTGGAGGCTAACGGCAGACCGCTGCAATCAGCTAGCGGTTAGCCAAATTAACCGTTAGCTAAACTAACGTTAGCTTCCCGGTGGAGGCTAACGGCAGACCGCTATAATCACCTAGCGGTCCGCCGAATTAGCTATTAGCTAACTAACGTTAGCTGGAGGCTAGCGTGTGAACATCTTGCGCATGCGCAGAACGGATCGTGCAGGTGGAAGCGGTGCAGTTATTCCAAGGTGGTGGTGGAATGAACGCAGCATTATCAACTGCGCCTACGTCATGGCATACGTGTCATCTTGCACATGCGCAGAACGGATTGTGCAGGTGGAACGGATCGGGTACTGACAGTGCCCTGAGAAGGAGATGCTACTTTCAAATCTTGCTAGCTTTTCAACATTACCAACTGTGCCTGCGTTTAATTCCTTGCATTTAGAAGGCAGATTACCAAAAGTTGTAATGTTACATGCAACACAGAGACTACATGAAGATATAACTTACATTCTTATTAACTCGTCACGGTTGGCCGCCCCAAAACCATTTTCACTGTGGAAATATTCACAATAGAAATAAATTCATATTAAGAAAGATAGGTAGGGAATGAACCAAGGCACTGCAAAACAGATTAAACAAAATACAGCAGAGTCTACAAAAAATAACGTACAATAGCCTACATTTTCAAAAATATGTTACTGTCCAAAGGGTTTCTGTAGGGTTGTAACTCTACCGTTTTAAGTTCACGATACGATTTTCTCAGGATTATTTTTTAACAGTATGAGCTGCAGACAAATGACTGACTTTTATGTCTATAAACTGTGCAAAACAACAGATGTGTCCTCTTATCAAAAGTGCAACTGAAATAAAATGTTATCCTAAAAAATAATAATAATAATAATAATAATAATTAGATTTTTAAAACACATCCCACATTAAAATAACTAAATGAATAGAAAACAAATCTCTTCAAATAAACAAACTAAGAAGACGTAGTGATGTCTGAAGTCAAACAAATGAAATCAAAAGTAGATTGTGCCCTAGGCTATTTAAAAATTGCATTTTTCTAGTTTTCGGACATTTGATGCACACTAAAGTTATTTAAAAAATGAACTTACATAAGTTGGCTGATGACCTCCAACACGCAGCTGATGTCGTTGTGTATGTCTCCATCAACAAGGTCTGAAAAGAAAACAAGTTCACTGGTTTAAGGCAAAGATGAAAAATGATTTGACTTGAGTAAAAATTGTTAGACTTGTCCTTAGTGAGCTGTTGTTAATTGTCTGAGCGGTCACATAAACGCATCTGACACACACACACACACACACACACACACACACACACACACACACACACACACACACACACACACACACACACACACACACACAATTTGTGAGTACAACACCTGTTTCTAGAGCAGTAAGTAATTAAGCACATTTGCTCAAGTACTTAAAGGGATACTTCACTGATTAGCATTAAGCTTTGTATCAGTAGAAACCCGGTAGTATTTTCGAATGAGCGTGCTTCCCTCCCTCATGTCCCCCTGACACTAGATTTATCTGTATTGTGGGTCTGGAAAAAAGCCTCTGATGACACAAAAATCGTCATTTAGCGTCATCGGAGGCATTTCAGCCATGTTTCCACAACAACAAAAACACAGTAGTCTCTGAACTCGCGTTGGGAGTTTCGTTGAAGTTGGATGTAGTCCAGTTTGTTGTCTAATGAGCGGACACTTGCAAGCAGGATTGATGGGACAGGTGGCCGGCTAGCGTTAGCTTTCCAACTAGCAAGCTATGTCACCTGCCCTCGTTCCGCGTGTCATCGCTGAGGATGTCCCCTCGCGTAGCTCGCGGAGTGTGTCGAGTATTCCATCTGTAATAAAGTTTCCTGCATATTCTTCGATCTGTACCAATGTATACCATGTGGTACACATGTGCGGTAGTTTGAATGCACATATTTGTTGTAAAAGTTTGCTGCTGAAAGGACAGAGCCTGTTTAGCGAAGCTTCAAGACGGCTGACACTCGGCTTACTTCGGCAAGCTTCGTGTAAAGACGACAGTCCAACCCCCTATGGGGCGGGTTGAAAACATGCAGAACTAGCTGGCTGTAGTCCACAGACTCTGGGCAAATAATGCCTCAGATGATGCTAAATGACAATTTTTTCGTCATCGGAGGCTTTTTTCCAGACCCACAATACAGAGAAAGCCAGTCTCAGGGGGACATGAGGGAGGGAAGCACGGTCATTCGAAAATACTACCGGGTTTCTACTGATACAAAGCTTAATGCTAATCGGTGAAGTATCCCTTTAAGTACAAATTTGAGATACTTGTACTTAACTGAGTCTTTTCTTTCCACACCAATTTCTACTTCTACTTATCTGACAGCTTTTGTTATTTTACAAACTAAATGTTTGCACACAAAACATACGCAGTTTATAAATTAGATATTTCTTTGCATATTCGTCGCCGCAATGACGCTCACTTTTTGTCAGCTAAAGTTAGCTGTAACGGCAGTCACCTTGCAGTGCTCTGTACCTGCCTCCCAGTCATCTTCTGTCGGCTAAATGTAACTGTAAAGTCCGCTAAACTTAACCATCATGTGACCAGCCTGGCGGTCGCCTAATTTATATCAAACGAACAGGTTCATGAGAATGTGTTAAGATACAAAACAAACAGAAAGTGAACTCACTGTTGCAGTCCATCTCACAGATGTTGGGTGACGGAGTCGTGCCGTCGCTGCAGACCAGGTAATTGCTGAGTTGGAAAAGGCCGTAGAGCGTCCAGACCGGCTCATCCTCAGTCTCGTTGCTTACCACGTGTGGAGGTCTGGAAGGCGATGGAGTGCGGGCAAGCCGCCGCACCCGGATGGGGTGTGTTGTAAGGTCATTGCTTACCACTTCTGGAAGCCTTGTGATCGGTGAAGGTTTGGTTGCTGGTGGAGGCTTGGTTGCCGGTGGAGCCTTGGTTGCCGGGGGAGCCTTAGTGGCCAGTGGAGGTTTGGTGGCTGGTGGAGCCTTGGTGGCTGGTGGAGGTTTGGTTGTCGGTGGAAGTTTGGTGGCCGGTGGAGGTTTGGTTGCCGGTGGAAGTTTGGTGGCCGGTGGAGGTTTGGTTGCCGGTGGAGACTTGGTGGCTGGTGGAGGTTTGGTGGCTGTTGGAGGATGCCCCTGGCCAGGGGATGTTATAAGATTTCCAAAATCAGGGCCGGCGAGCCGTCGCACCCGGCTGGGGCGTGTTGTATGGTCAATGCTTACCACGTGTGGAAGCCTTGTGTGCGGTGGATGTTCAGTGGCTGGTTGAGGCTTGGTTGCTGGTGGAGGTTTGGTGGCTGGTGGAGGATGCCCATGGCCAGGGGGTGTTGTAAGATCCCCAAACTTTGCCAGTTCGAACATGCCCGCATTCCTCTTCCCCCTACTGTGATGTCCGCCCCTGGGAGTCGACTCAGTCACTGCGCTGGTGTTAAAACCCGACGCAAGCTCCGCATGACACACAACTGAAAGCAGGGGAGAGAAGAGAGAGACAAAAACTTTCAAAAAACTCCTTTACAGACTATTACATTTTCTCTGAATATTCATGACCCCCAGAGGATGGTTCCTAAAGACTTCCTGACTCAACATCAGTCCAAAATGTCTACTCGTATACAAGAAATCAAAATGAGCTGTCAAAATGAACGCGGTAATAACAAGTCAACGCAAATTCCTTTTTACTCAAGTAATTACTTTCAGGCATGCGCGTTCTGAGATTTTGGCCTTGGGCCGCTCTGTAGTTTGGGCAATGAGGAAGCAATGCAGCAGTAATGATGTGGATTGCTAGCAGAAACAAACCTTCTTGAGTAGAAATCAATAAAGAAAAAGATCTTTTGAACAGCAAGTTAAGTTTCAAAGCCCTTCCAGATTCTACTTTCGACAAGATTAAAGTTATTTGCATTTACTGTCCATGTGAACTGAACGTCAAGTCTTAAATATCATTTTAACATTAAAATCTTGAAGAATATCTGCTAGATGCTCCACTTTCTTCACCAGTGTCTAACTTTGTCCGTCAGCTAATAGTACATTTAGAACACACAGAAAAGGTGTGATTAATTTGAGATTAATTACAAGTTTACTATGGACAATCATGCGATTAATCACGATTAAATATTTTAATCAATTAACAGCCCTCATTCAAAATCTAACAGGCAGATAACCACCCACAAAGTTTTACTGATGCATCATCCCCAGATGATTATTAATTTCATTTTTTATCAGGCAAATAATAATTGGCTGGTTAAAAGCCACTGTGGCTATTGAATTTTAAAATCCACCGGCCAGAGTGGCTGGTGGCCAAAAAAGTTAACTTCTGGGACACTTTGTTTTTGGTTTAGGTTAAGGTAAAGCCACTTAAAAAAACTCTTTAAAAACATTTTTCAGTTATTTAAAAGGAATAAAAGTGTTTAAAAAGAGATTAAAAGACCCAATGGACAGGATAGAGACAGTATACAGGGATGTATATTACTTAAGTTCTCCCCCATCTACCCCAATCTCCCCTTTATTTATATATATATATATATATATATATATATATATACAAAAAATACACATACCCAAAAGGTTAGTGAAACAAGTGCTTGGATAAAAGTGCTAAAAAACAATAAATAACAACATATAAATTAATTTAAAGAATTCATGTGATAAAACTCTGTTAATCATGCATAAAAGTGGGGTGGGGGTCTATGTATTCATATATGACTAAGAAAGCAATTCAATATATAATAATAATTTGTTTTTGATAGTGCTGTCAGTTAAACACATTATTAACGGCGTTAACGCAAACCTATTTTAACGGCATACATTTTTTTATCGCAAGATTAACGTTCTTTTTGGCCTAGCAAACTTTGTAGTTTTTTTCACATGCTGTTGCAACAACTAGTAACGTTAGAAAAACTACAACACCACACTGGATCTAGCTGGACCGGAAACACAACAACAGGCACGCAGACACACTTGTTTGGGCTTGCGAGCCGGCCAAGAGTACTGGTAAATACCTGCAAAGTAGTTGCTTTTCGGTGAAAATTGCCGTTTTGAATGGGCAAATGTCATCCACGTGAATCGTGTAGATCCGAAGAGTTTTTATTTTGGGGCGGGGGGGCCCGGAGCTAATACGGCACCAGTGCCTTAACGACCGTTATCTACCGTACCGAATAGCAACGTGGATTTCAGTGCCACTTAAATGCCTGCGCTTCTCTCTGATGCTCCGAAAGCGGATGTTACAGGGAACTGAAACATCGCCGCATGGGACGCTAGTCAACGCTACACTTAGCAGCAGGTCATGTTAGCCTACCGTTAGATAACAGCTGGAGTTAACAGTTAAAATGCTGACAGCTAAACGGTTTAAAAGTGTGACTGTATTTCACTGGAGAGGATTCTAACACCAGACTGTAGCTGCCATTGTCTGAAAAACACAGACAAAGCCTCGCCTTGCCAGCCTTGTGGTGCATTCAAAGTTATTATAAAATACCATTTCACCATCCAGTGGTTGTTTTGGCTGTTTTGTGCTCTGTTTTTTTTTAGATCAACATTTAATTTTTTTATATTTTTGAACATACAGAACAGACAAATACAATTGAACAAGGTACTCCTGTTATATATATATATATATATATATATATAATATAAATCTTTCTATTCATTAGCATTAAAATGAGAAAAAATAATGGGACAAAAAGAAATCAAGGGACATTTAGAATAGATAAAAATTTGCAATTAATTGCGAGGTTAACTATGATATTAATGCGATTAATCGCGATAAAACATTTTAATCATTTGACTGCACTAGTTTTTGTGTTATGTGAAAGTTGCAACCGGTACTTAACTCTTAGCCACTAAGTCCATAGTCAGTCCTTGCTGCTTTACGTCCTCCGTCAGGTCCTGAAACGCCTTCATTAGGTCACATTTGGACACAAGCTGTCCTCCAGCGAGACCGCAGCCCAACGCTGAGAAGAGAAATGCCACAAGTAGCCTCATCTTGACTGCAACTCTCTGAAAAACATACGTGGCATGATGCATATATATAGTCTGCAGATCCTCCAGTGGCGAATCACAGAGAACCTGAGTCTTTTGTTCTCCTCAGATAAATGTCACTCCCTTGGTGCTTAGAAACATGACTTAGGAAATGCACAATGTTGTGCCAAATCTCATAGTTAGCTTTGGGTTTCTGAGCTCTAAAGAGGTCAGGGGAAGGAGGGACGGACAAATGTAAATAATACTTGAAAACATCTTTTCTCCTTCGTCCTTTTGAATAGACCAGACCCTGAAACCAAAACCCAGACTCACGTCATCAAACGGTCATTTATAATTTCAAAGGATCGGGTGTCATCCCCGGCAGTGAAACCACAGTGATATGAGCACATTGAGTCTCCTGAGAACAGATATTATGTTGAGCCCAACAAAGGAAACAACAATACCAAGAGCAGCAAAACAGGAACATGAAAGGTGAGCGTGACAACACTCAGTTTCAGCGAATACAGAATGTATTGCATATAAGGCAGGGGCGGAGTGGGACCAAAAAAATCTACCGGGAAATTTCGTAGACCACTGGCCCTTGGGCAGGGGCATTTCCAGGACTTGAGGAGTTTCGGAGCTTAGCCCGGACCCATTTAAATAAACTTAATGCAATGTAAAACAGCGACTTTCCCAGCTTGTTAATAGTCAGTGTATGTTCATTTTAGCTTCCATTTTGTAGATGTTAGTTAGATGGTGCCAACATTTGGCCTAATCATTACTGGCATGGCAACCCAAAGGACAGGGTTTTGTTTCTAGATTTGTGTGGTGACTTATGATGCGGGGAGTCTGAGGGTCCATCCCCCAAACATTTTTAGCCTTAAACACTTCATTTCCTGCATTCTGGTGGTTCATGCACCTATTTCTATCTTTTTCTGAATCAGTTAATGCTTGACATATCTGTATGTTAAGGGAATCTTATGCTGCGTTCCAGACACAATTTTTAGTTACGACTTCAAGTCACGACTCACGACTTGGTAGCGTTCGAGGCAAAGTCACGACAAACCCTTCTAGCTAGCGTTAGGGTTAGCTAGCGGCTACCTACCGTTGACGTTAGCTCGCGCTAGCTGATACTAGTGATTTCTAGTTGGCAACATATTTTGGGCTTCATTTAATAAACATAACCTGTAGTAGTACACAATCGTATGTGTATTATTTTGATTACAATGTGTGGAATTACATTGCCTATTTATGTCTATTTATTTCTATTTCTCACTGTTAATCACCGGCGTATGTACAGCATTAACAAGGGTCGACATTGTTGTTTATGTGTGTGTGTGACGTCAAAACTGTAACTGGGAGTACAACGATCTAGTACAAGTTCACGAGTAGTAAGTTACGGGTTTGACCCCCGTTACGGGTTTGACTGCCGTTCCAGGACGCTTTCACGGCTAGAAGGTTGTGAAAACACGAGTTACGGGTTGCCTGGAACGCAGCAATAGATTACAATCCAAATATAAAAACATAATGGAATATATTACAATAAGGCTCTCAGGCATTCTGTATTGCTTTCAACTATTTAATTCTCCTTTGGATCGACTTTTCTAATTTCATCTGAGTCAGCACACATGTAGCCTATGCGCCCCAGAAAGTACAGCGGACTTATACCTCCACAGACAGTAAAGTAGGGAATGAACTTGCGCTCCCGGGGGCGGTTCAGCAAAAAGAGGAGGCGTGTTCTGGCACAAACATTCCCTGGTGCTAATTTGCAGTTTCAGATAACAATTCCGCCAAAGACCAGGAAAAACCTGGTCTAAAGTCAGTGGTGCGTTATTCAGATGCTATTTTAAGGGCGCATGCTTGGCCGTAATGTAGCGTGTGCACAACACGCATACACTTTTCTTCTCTCATCTCACGGACCCACCAGTTCCCATTTTTGCAAACCATACATACAAACAAAAAATATGACCTTGTTTTACACATTTCCATGAATCATGGATGTGTTGATGACATAAATGAGGAAATATTAGAGTAATTAAGGAGATGTGATGTTGAACTGCATGTGCCAATGCCACTTAACCCAAATGCCCCAGCAGCAGCACGGGAGAGGAGAGACAGAAGAGCTGCATCGTAATATCAATATATTGATTATTGTGATAGAATTGCTGTATCGTGATATTATCGGTATCGGACCCATGGATCCTGTATTGTGATGAAGGCGGAGTAATGACCAATAGAACTAAATCATGGGTACAAACGTCAGAAATGGGTTTCCTCAGGAGGGTGGCTGTCGTCTCCCTAAGAGATAGGGTGAGAAGCTCAGTCATCTGTGAGGAACTCGGAGTAGAGCCGCTGCTCCTTTACGTTGAAAGGAGCCAGTTGAGGTGGTACGGGCATCTGGTAAGGATGCCCCCTGGGCACCTCTGTACGTCAGGCACGTCCAGCTGGGAGGAGGCCACGGGGAAGACCCAGGACTAGATGGAGGGACTATATCTCCACCCTGGCCTTTGAGAAAGGCTCCGGATTGTCCAGTCAGAGTTGGTTAAAGCTTGATTTATGGTTCTGCATTGATTCTACTCCGTTGGTACGTACGTAGGTATGCTTGGATGTATGTCGTAGCCTGACGTGCACGCCCCAGAAATGTAACTACAACTGATCCAATTTGTCATGGAAACGTTCTCTTCGAAGCAATCAAACATTCTTGTCTGAACAGACTTACTGCAATAGAGGTTTACTAAAGAGGTTATATGAAAACCTGTGTAGCATTAGCTAGCATGTTAGCATTTTTGCCAAGCCAGTATGAAAAGTCTATTTATCTCACACTGAATATACCTGTATTCAGTCTCTGTCTGAGGCGCTCCAGTTTCCCCACCTGTCTCACTCCTGAAAAAGCCCAGTCTGCTGTGATTGGTCCGCCTTTCCATGTGTTCTGCATCTGCGCTCTCAGAGACACCGTCACTGCAGCTGGAGAATGACTGTAAAGGCACTGTAGCAACTATTTCTACCTATATATATATATATATATACAGTATATATATAGTATATTTGTGACATCACAACCGTACAGAAGTGCTGACGGCTCGATTAAAGGCACAGTTTCTGAATATGGCTGTGTGCATTTCTCTGTGGATTGAGCGTTTTCATACTTTTACAGTATTTATAAAGCACCCTCGACCTGCTTTTATAATTAAAAAAAAGACATTGAAATCTCACTTTTTACAATGTGGGACCTGTTGGAGTCATTTCATTGGTGTGACGCTGTGGGTAGCCAAAGTTTACTTAGGTGTGGACTAACTGCAACAGATACGTTGCGCACAAGGTCAACAGATTTTGGCCCGGGGAAATGTGAAAACATGAGATGGTGTTTGAGTTATTTTCTTGAGTTATTTTGTTTTGATTAGAGTTTTGTTATATTGTTAAAATAAACAGATTGACAAATCCAACTTAAAGTTACGAAGTTTGGACAATTATTTGGGCAAAAAAATAGGAGGATAGGCTACATTACCGGCCAAAACAAATGTGCATCAATCAGGACCTTTTAAAGAAATTAATTTAATAGAATTTGCAATTGCATGCAAGCATAAAGTGATCCTCAAGTTTAAGTAAGAGAGTGGTTAGTATGAAAGACGGCTCTAAATTAGCCATTTGTACGTTTAGCTTCTCACAGTAATATCTTTAAGCTACAGTGCGTGGTTTCTGCCTCCCCCATGAGGAATTCTAAGTAATGACAACAAAACTGTCGGAGTGTGAAAATGATATATTAAATAAATTACCTTGTTGCTGAAATGTGTCATTTGAATAAAGTTATTAGTCTGATCAGAAAAAGATTTAGTCAGGGTTATTATTCAAAAACATGTTCTCAAACACAAACCATGAGTTGCAAAATATGTTTATTGGAAAGTTACAGATAGCAGAAGATGCGAAAATCATTTTTAGATTTTCCCATTGAAATAATCACTTTAAAGTAGATTAAAGTGGTAAAACAATATCATCGAAACTATTCAAATTACTGAGATACATTTGTCAGTTCAACTTCAAGTTCTGGTGATTTTTTGGGGGCAAATTCGCCCACAAAGGAACTGAAACAAAATAACTTTATTATAGAAATCTCACAGGTTGATTAAAATGAAAAACTGTGACATGCTCCACAATGTTTGAGATCAAACCATGAGGATCAGAGGTCACATTGAAGGAAGAAGAAATGATTGTTGGTGTGAGCTTCAGCAGCAGGTGGAAAACGTGTCAGCTGCTCATTTACACTCGTCAAAGTAGTTCTTGGTGTGATAATGGTGGCACTCGCCAGAGGAGGACTTCAAAAACAACCTGTTGTGACGAAGAAAAAGTGAAACAGTTTGTTAAAACAGCAGTTATTAATTTGTCAGTAAGCAGCACATGGTTCCATAACTGTAATGTTTCTTTACTCTTCATTGTTTGAAGTTAAATTCCTGCACTTATATTTTGTTTGTTAGTATCTTTCCAGGCTGGTTAAAGTGATATCATGACTTGAGCGCCGTTTACGGGACGGGTTGGGTTTAGGAAAAGAAGAACGGGGTTGGGTTTAGGAAAAGACGAAAGTGACGGTTGAGTTTAGGAAACGAAACAAAAGACAACGTGACGTGCAGCACACGATCCCCGGTCTCCTGGGTGAAAGTCTTGTGTTTGACCCATCCACCAGCCCGACCAACCTCCATTTTCGGCCTTTCATACTACTCGCTGCAGCATAAATTCAAGGCAAGGCAATTTTATTTATATAGCACATTTCAGCACTAGGCAACTCAAAGTGCTTTACACAAATCATCAATCATTAAAGAACAAATAGCAAAATAGGGAGTAAAATAAGAATAAAAATAGTAATGAATACAAATTTAAAACCATTTAAGATACATAAATAAAAATATAGTTCACACACAATCGCAAGGTAATGTAAGTCAATGGAGGCCAAACGGCGTTGATAAACACGCTAAAAAGTCACTATGCGTCTTGATAACACGCCAATAATGGCATACAAATTGGCGTGTCATACATACGCCAGTTCTTGAGATCAGTCTGGAATTTCGGTACAATATAATCTTCATTGTGACTTCACTTGATCTGTATATAAATACTGTATTCAGCAATAAAGTTAACTCTGATTTCATGTATTTTTATTACCCATCTTAAATCCTTATTGTTAAGATAATGTTTCTATGTGAATTTAATTTGACAGGCTGAACACCACGTGTGCCACTCCACTTTGTTTAAGTTTTTACTGACCAACTATAACTTTGGTGGCAATTGTGCAAGTCATGGCTACTAAATGCTACCAGAGATGGCTGGTTTAATATCTGCATAGCAAAGAATTCAACTTTGACACATAAACACAAATGTTACATACCAAAGAAGGGTGTATATATACGTAAGTGTATGTATGTATATGCTGTAAATACACCTCCCATTGCTTATAAAATAACTTATTACACTATCCATCTATAGCAGTATCATTTTAACTTTGCTGTACAGAAACTTACCTCCACTGATCAGTCTTCACAAAGCAAGCGATGTCATCCATAATGTTGTCATCAGTGAAGGCTTCAGGAAGAAAAAGAACAGATTTTTTTAAATAAAAAAATATCTCATTTAAATAATCATCATGTCTGTATGTGTCGGGTTCAAAGACTCACCATCGCAGGTTGTGTTGCATTTGTTATTGGAGGAGCGATAACCAGAATTACAGAAGGTCTCGTCAGACAGCTGGAAGAGCCCGTAAAGGCCGAGAGACGACTGCTCGCTCTCTTCACTGGATTGGTCCTCGATGGATCGCGTGTTGCGTTCCCCACCTTCCTCCGCCTCGTCTTCATCCTTCTCATCACTGTCTTCATCCTCGTCTTCATCCTTCGCATCATTGTCTTCATCCTCATCAGATATGCTGCTCGCCGCCTTGCTGCTCTCCTCGCTGCTCTCCTCGCTGCTCTCCTCGCTGCTCTTCTTGCTGCTCTTCTTGCTGCTCTCCTCGCTGCTCTCCTCGCTGCTCTTCTTGCTGCTATCCCCGCTGCTCGCTGCCTTTCTGCTCTCCTCGCTGCTCTCCTTGCTACTCGCCGCCTTGCTGCTCTCCTCCCTGCTCTCCTCCCTGCTCTCTTTGCTGCTCTCCTCCCTGCTCTCCTTGCTGCTCTCCTCACCGACAGTCTCTTCAGACACCTTGAAGATCCCGTAAAGGCCGAGAGACAAACTACTGCTCTTCTTACTGGATCGCTCCTCACTGGGGTGCATCTCTGCCGCGTCAGACTCCTCGCTGATCACGTCACGCTTTCTTCTGTTCATGACTATGGTTGAATTTGTTGGGATTGGTTGGGTAGTTGTTGGCGTGGCTGTGGTTGTAGTTGTGCGTTTGCCGAACACCTTGACCAGGTTGCTGTTCAGAAGGGACCGGCGGTTCACCTCACAGATAACTGCAACAAACAAGCCATGCGCGCAGATGGAGGGAAGAAAAGAAGAAAAAGAAGAGAAGTTCACTAAAAAACCGATAGTCAATAAGTGGAATATGGTCTTTGTAGTTGTTTTGTGTCTCTTTGTGGTCGCTCTGTGTCTCTTTTTGGTAGTTTTGTGAATCTTTTATTCTCCTCACCTGTTGCCAGGTATTGCTCCTTGAACTTTTGAAGCTGTGGGGGCAGCGTGATCGCCTGCTCGAGCGCTGCTTTCAGCTCACATTTGGAGACGGTCCGGCCTTCGGACAGGCTGGGCACCAGAACGGCTACCGCCAATACCACCAGCAACCCAAACTTCATGTCAACGGTTTCTGAGGGGAAAAACATCATCAGGGTTAGAGGAGGATGGGGGTTAAGGTAGATGAGTCACCCTGTGTACAGTGTACCTCAACCAATGCAAGCAAGTGTTTTTTTGCAGGGGTGAAGCCAGACATTGTAAATATTTAGAGCTCAGCCAAAACCTAGCACTATTTTTCAAGGCATTTGATTACAGAATGCCTAAAAGTCTGTGCATTATTTGTGAAAAATACTATATTTGCCAAGAAATAAAATCATCCAGAGCCTACATCCTGTTTTGTATCTAACTGTTCTCCAACTGTCTTCATTATTCTCAAACCAGAACACAACTAATGTTGAGGATTTTCCCTCCTGCCACCTAAAAAGTGTAAACGTTATTTGTGTCTATTACAAAGTTTCCACTAATTGCAACGAATAGCTATCCAAATAATGTTAGATGCTTTAAAAATAACTATTAACAAGGTTATTATAATTATCAGTTGCAACTTTATAAAAGCTATCCAAATAATGCATAGTTTATTCAACGGTTTACAAATGTATTATAATAGATCAAATGTTATGATGTTTTCAACAACAAACTGTTAAAATATCAAATGATAACATTACTAATAATTAGTTTAGCCCATGTTACGACATGACATTTATTTGGAGTGAGAAAGCTATATTATCGCCTTGATAATATTGCTGTTGCTATGTTTCTTATTCCATAGCTGATAGATGTGCAGATTGTTTCATATCACTTGTGCATGTTCATATTCAGGTTGTGTTAGGGCAATTTGCCAGCAACATGCAATCGCCAAGAAAGAAAATCATCATCAAATAAAACTTTTCATAAAATATAACAAAAACAGCACTGACAGTATGGCAATTCTAACCAAAAAAAGATGTTTCTTACGGTTCGAACGTTGTTCCAAGTAGAGTATAAACTTTCTTTGTTGATGGAAGTTTGCAGCTCTGTGTCTTCAGACAGAAAAATCTGAGTTTATATATCATGACTTCAAGCGGCCGACCGCCCTGTTTTATGAGTTATAATGGCTTGTTTACTCAAAAGCTCAGAAAAAAGTCACTGTGTGTCTCTGTGTCTCTGACACAGTTTCTGTGTCCATTGTGAAAACATGGGAACGCATTTTTTTTTGATCCCGCAGTGCCATCAGAGACTGTTCACCTGAACCGTGACATTTACAACTTTTGTTGTCTTCATATCGATTTACACGATAACAGAGATATAAACTGATCGCAGGGTTTCATTTACAGCTTTTGTTGTCTTCGTGATGATTTTCAGCCACGATGACGCTTCACCATCACAACCACACAGAAATGTAAACTGATCACAGGGTTTCATGTGTCTCGTCTCGTAGTGTCTTATCTTTAAATCCTTACATCGGTTACTGTCTGTCACAGAATTAATTTCATAAATCACAGAATAGCTTTGCCCCGTCCTATCTGTCGGACATGGTTGAGACATCCGTGCCTGCTCCGTCCCTCAGATCCTTTTAACTCCAACCTCCTGATTGTTCCTGAGGTCAGAACTCAAAGGCACGGAGAGATGTAGCGGGGGTTCACTTCTCTTCTTGACTATATTGTTAATAATGTCCCCATTAACACTTTTTATTGCCCTTGATGGTAGTCGTTGTGTGGTGTGATAGAAGTAGACTAACGTATGACAGTTAGACCCCAAGTGAAGAAGCACAGACAGCTCCGATGTCGCTGATGATTATTTTTATAGAGTACAATTTCAACAATGTGTCTCAGTTTTCAACTGTAGCCTAAACTGGTCAGGATGCAACAGGAAATGAGTCTGATACCAGCGTTGAATATTATATTCAAGGTGAACACACCAAGCACACTGTCTTTACAGTATCTCTGTGGAGAACTGGTCAATTCTTTCTTTTGAAAACATGACACTGTGTCCACTTGTCTTTTTTCTTTTTTTTTACAAAGACATTTTGCACCTGCAGCTCCTGCGTGAACAGTAGCCTACGCTTGACAGTGACTACGTTTACAAGCTGTCAATTTTTAGGTTATGGTCGGGTTAAGGTCACTATTCGGGTTTCTGAAACATTCGGAATAACCCGTTTACATGCGTGAGCAGAGAGAGTTACTCCTCTATACATGGAATTTGTAATCAAATGGCAATATCCCGACGTAAACGGCGACGCACGGTTAGCGTCTGGACGTAGCCTCACGGACAACCTTAAGACGCATAACTTTTGGGTCACCTTCTTATAAATCTCACTATCTCGGTACTTTCTGCCATCAGCACAAGACATTATATTCATGGTTTTCACCACACTAATAAAGAAATTGGTTTCCTCCTCGCTCCAAAAGTGTGGTCGCTTGCGCCTCGCCATGTTTAACTCTACTTCCTGTTTACTCCCGGTATACTGCTATCCGTGCATTGACGTATATATAACTATATTATTATAGTATATAATTATTATTATAACTATGTTTTCTGGCGCATACAAGAAGTTCCTCTACTCAAAAGCACCAAGACTCTTTAATAGAACATGCGCAGAACACAAATCAATGTTCCTTGTGATGGGGATATGCCGATACGCGGTTTACATGACCAAACTTTCGGGTTAGAAAAGGGTAACCCAGGTAGCATATTCGGGTTTTTGCCGGTGTTTACATGGCCGTGCGCGACCGGGTTATTGCTAATATTCCGGTTTTGAACGGGTTATTGGCTGCATGTAAACGTAGTCAGTGTGTAGCCTTACTGCAGAGACTGTCTATCAGTCGTCTTTTTGTCTGGTCAATGTAAAAACAACCACAGGTAAAGTATAAATGGTACACAACAAACATAGTGTTACAGTCACTAAATTGCTTGGATTCCTTTATATTCGCAATATGGTTGCAAAGGGCCACATTTGTAAGTACCCTTGAATGGTTGATGAAGCCAAGTTTTCTTTCTATTGGCTGGAAGATGGCTTGGCACTAAGCTATCCCATAGTGTAGCGGCCATCTTGAAACTGATGTTAGCAGGAGCACGAAAAACCTCCCTAAGAATAGGGTCACTTTTGATAAGATTCCAGTTAATAGTAAACAATTGTATGGCCAGAGGATATTCAACTTGAAGGTATCGGAGTAGACGTATCCCTTTCATCTTCAATGTCATTTACCATAATATGTGTATATCGTAAACCATCAGCAAAGTTGATTTCTATGCACATTTAAAAAATTCTCAAATATTGTGATCTAAACAAAGAAACAATCATTATTGGTGATTTTAACATAAATTGGAATGAAAAGAAGGTTAGAAAACATCTTAAAGAAACTACAGACCGCTATAATTTTACACAATTAATTCAACAGCCCACTCTGGATAACTTCACGTTCCAAAACATTAATAGATTTACTCTTTGTCAATCGACCTGAAAAGAATTATTAAAACATTTAACTTTATGACTGGTTTATCAGACCACAATGCTTTTTTCAAGAAAGCTTACAAAAACACGATTCAAAGTCTCACACAACCATACTGTGTATAAAGCGATTCCAAAAACAAATGCCAAATTTTGTGGCGGCTTTGCAAGAAATCAATTGGATTGAATTAAATCAAAGTGAACATAGAGAGTTGTAGTAATCTGTTTCAGTGTAAACGATCAAGTAATGTTAAACTTTACCAAAAGGGAGTCATAATAAGAGAAAAGGAAAGTTGTTACCTTGGTTAAATGATGAGTGTAGAAATTAATGAAGGAGAGGGATGTGCAACTTAAAAATCAATACAATCAAGTCTGACTATAGATAGGAAAATCACACCTTAAGAAATAAAGCACTAATTATATCACGAAAGGCAAAATTCTTCATGGATATTATCACTGATGCCAAAGGAAATGGTAAAAGATCTGGCAAAATCTTAATAAATTACTTGGTAGACAAAAAAGAATCCATTGAAACTTTGAACTCCAAATTAACAACACTGTAGTAAAAATCCTACTTCTTTATCAAATGAATTTAACCAATACTTTTCTAAATCTGTTAGGAGATAACTGAACTGTTTGAGCCATCACAGAAAATACTTGACCCATTGATCCTTCCAAGCCTGTGTTCAATTTGTGTGAAATAACAGAGCTGGAGGTAGATAAGATCATTGGATCACTTAAGAGCTCACAAATCGAAAGACGCAGTATGGGCTAGATTCACATTCTCTAAAATTATGTAAAAACTCCTTAATCTCAACAACATATATGATCAATTTATCATTCAAGCAGAGACTTGTTCCATCCTTTTGGAAAATGGCCGTGATCCCCAATTTTAAATCTGGTGATAAATTAAATGTATAACAACTACCGACCAATCAGTATCCTTCCAGTGGTCTCCAAGGTCGCTGAGAAGTGGGTTGCAAAATTATAAATGAACATCTAAATAAAGGCTATTCTCCCTTGCATTCTATGCAATTTGGGTTCCACACCAATCACTTCGACTGAATTTGCCAACAGTCTGTTTATAGAAAAGTAAAAAGTAAATTGGATAATAACGCTGTGGCGGTGCTGTATTCTTAGATTTAAAAGAGCATTTGAC
Source organism: Perca fluviatilis (assembly GCF_010015445.1). Classification (NCBI taxonomy): domain Eukaryota; kingdom Metazoa; phylum Chordata; class Actinopteri; order Perciformes; family Percidae; genus Perca; species Perca fluviatilis. Next base: position 7,854,990 of record NC_053112.1, on the reverse strand, counting down.
ACTGTTAATCATGATATTTTATTGTCTAAACTGACATATTTCAACTTTTCTTTAAATGCCGTTCAATGGATTAAATCTTATCTGGACTCAAAAAACAGTGTGTTAACATTAACGGTGTCAAATCGTCTTTCCTGGACGTCCCGTTGGTGTGCCTCAAGGGTCAATACTTGGTCCCTTATTTTCTCTTATATATAAATGACCTACCAAATACTTGTGTTGAGGTTGAATTTCAAATGTATGCTGATGATGCAGTCATCTACACAAGTGCAAAAAAAAAGTGTTCAAGAGGCTTCTACTATCCTGACCTCCGCTTGGTTCCTGTAAATGAATGGCTTTTAAACCTGTCTGTTACTTAATACTAAAAACTGTTTGCAATGTTCACTAAGCAGTCCAGAGACATAAAACAATCTGGTGTATTTTAAGAGAATAGAACTAGAAGTTTTTCAGAATTTAAGCACCTTGGTGTGACTCTGGATTCCACATTAAGTTTTAAAAACATGTAAAAGAATATCGAGTACAGTGAAATTTAATTCTGAGAATTTTAAACAAATCCGTCCGTTTATACCATTTGGGGCTGCCAAACTGTTTTACATTGTATGATTTTATCACATATTGAATACTGTTGTACAAGTTGGACATTGACTGGTATGAACACTCTTAAATTAATAGAATCACTCTATAAAATGCCTTAAAAGTCTTTGATAAAAGCCAATGTCCTTTCATATTTGTAATATTTTACAAAAACATAACCTATTAAGTTTGGAGAATTTTAAACATTTCAAATATGCTTGCTTTGTGTACAAAGTGTTAAATGGTTTAGCCCCTCCTTCTATGTCGGACTTCTTTAAAACAAAAACTCATAGTGGGGCCAGGACAAGGGCCTCCTCTAGAGGTGACTGTGAGGTGCCTTTCAGAAGAACAGCCTTTGGGCAAAATGCTTTGTCTGTGAAGGCTGGTAAGTTCCTGGAACAGTATCCCCATCAGTGTTAGGGAATGTCCGACATTAATAACTATTACAAAAAACTTAAAGTGTGGCTTAAAGCAAGCCAGTCTTGTAATCATTAAGTGACTATTTTACTTTTGCCTGTACTTATTCATTTTGGTATTGTTTTTTTTTTCTTGGATTTGTATGTTGTAATGTATGTATCTCTGTAATTTGTCTAGGGACTGCGGATGTAAATTAGCCCTGCTACTATCCAGCGTGTTTACGTCTGTTTTGTTGTTTCAATGCAGATGTTCATTAATGTGCATTGTCCCTATCAAATAAAGGATTACTGACTGACTGACAGTTTGAGTGTATTACCCTTTTTTATGGGATTTGCTAGAGATTCTGTGATGAAATAAATGAGCTCTTGTCCTAAAGGGTTTCTTTCCTTTTTCTTAAACAGATCAGGGCCTGTATTTATCAAGCCTCTGAGAATTACTCACAAGAACAAGAATTGACTTAAGAGTAAAAAAAAAATCTTGGCTCAAAGCTGCTGTTTGGAAGTTTTCAGCTCTGTCCTGAACTTGGAAAGCAGTTACAAAGCAGTTGCCACGCCCCCTTTTCTTTGCCACTGATGCTGCGTTCCAGGCAACGCGTAACTTGTGTTTTCACATCCTTCTACCCGTAACTTACGACTCGTGAACTCGTACCAGATGGTTGTACTCCCAGTTACAGTTTTTGACGTCACACACACATAAACAACAATGGCGACCCCTGTTGATGCCGTACAGACGCCGGTGATTAACAGTGAGAAATAGAAATAAATAGACATAAATACGCAACGTAAAGTAATTCCGCACATTGTAATCAAAACAAGTATACGATTGTGTACTACTATAGGTTTATGAAATGAAGCCCAAAATATGTCGCAGACTAGAAATTGCTAGTATGAGCTAGCGCTAGCTAATGTCAATGTTAGGTAGCCGCTAGCTAACACTAGCTAGAAGGGTTTGTGGTGACTTTGCCTGGAACGCTACCAAGTCGTGAGTCGTAACTTGAAGTCGTAACTTGAAGTCGTAACTTACGCGCTAAAAATTGTGTCTGGAACGCAGCATCAGTTCCCCATGTAGTTCACCACAGACTTTATTAGACAGCACCTGTGCACGCGACCCCTTCTCTTTGTACAAGCCACATGGAGGAATCCTTGTGCGTTCCTGCTGGAAATGCCGTGTCTCCTGCATTGCATTATTGAGCTAAGTAAGTTTCATATGTTTTTACTGTGATGGAATGTTGTTAATTTAATTATGATAAGGTGAGTGCTAATCTTGCATTCCTTTTTCAGTTTGTCTGCTGTTTAAAGGTGCGGTTATATTGAACAGTTGAACTTGGTTGACATTGCTCATTTGAATCACTGGTGTAAGAATATGTGCATTTTATTATTTATATGCATTGTAAGTTTATTAATTACAGGGCAGAGAAAATTATGTATTGACTTTGTAGTCTACCTAGCTTATTTCCTGCATTCTAAATTCTTGTGTAAATGTTTGATTGTCATTCAAATTAATTGTGGCCTTGTATTGTGGCATTATGGAACTAATTGTATCCCATATCCTTTTCCCTCCTTTTCCCCTTAGAAACCACACATGCCTACTCCAATAATCAAAAAAGAAAGATATTGTGGAATTAGAAGTTACTGGACTGAACTGTTCTCACCGACACCTCCACTGGACCAATGAGTAGATTTCCTCATTTAAGAATATTCTCAGATAAATTCACATTGAATGGTGAAATTCCTAAGAGGAGTTTACATTTAACACATATTTGATAATAAATCATGATGAAGAGAATACATTTTGGTATACACATTGGAAATGAAAGATTAACACCACGTCCTAATTACAAATTTTAAACCGGTCTGCTGTTCACAGACCTGCTTATATATAGCCTAGAACTTATGATATTTTATGCCTGCTCTGTCCAAATGATACTGTTTGATTAACTGCTCGTCGTCAAACATTTCAAAAACATTCTTCTCCTGAAAGATTGGTGCATGTCTCTGTCTCCTCAGTGTCATCACCAGCCTCTACTGGCAACTCCTAACCACTGGAGAGAGCTCTGGAGCTGTCTTAAATAACTGGGAGAGTAAAGCATGGCCTGAAGTTTATACTTGTGCGTTGGTGTGTGCGTTGAGCTGGTGTGTGTGTTTGTGTGTGTGTGTGTGGAGTGTGTGATAGAGCGAGGGAGAAGTGAGAGAGTGACGGTGATTATCTTCGGAGTGAGTGGTGACTCTAGAGTCATAGTGAGAGAAACAAAGTGTCTCCCCTGTTCTTTCTGACCACGGTGGGAGATCTGGAGCAGGAGAAGTTAACACTCTCCTTGATATCATGTTGTTCATGGAGAAGGAGAACCAGGAAATGAGTCGGGGGAAATGCAACGCTGCCAAGCCATGGCCGAGCGACGTGCGTCGCCGCAACGTGTATTTACATTTTTCGAGAGGTGCACGTAAGGCTACGCTGTAGGGTCCGGCTTAGGTGCGTGTCTCAACGTACCTACGTACATAGCTACAGTGTAGATTTTACGCAGAAGTATAAATCAAGTTTAAAAGATATTCTTAACTTTAAAGAGCTCATATTATGCTCATTTTCAGGTTCATAATTGTTTTTAGAATATGTTTACACAGTTTAATTTTCAAAAAACACCAGTGAGACATCTCACTTCTCTTCCATCTTTGTTGGGAGTCGCACATGCGCAGTACCTAGGTAAGGACTACTAGCCAGTCAGTTGCAGAGTATGAGGACTAGCAGCTAGGGGAGCATTATAACGTGTGTTACAAAGTGACGCATGTTCGTCATGGAAGTAAAGGCTGGACTACAATAGAGCTGATTGGAGCAGTTGGTGAACAGTGTTTTCTGTTGGAGATGGTAAGTCCCTTTGGGGGGGGACTTTGGGCTTTTTCACTTTGTAAACCTATAACATGCACAAAAAAGGGGAAAAGCCAAAAAGCATAATATGAGCACTTTAAGACATTTAATAACTTGTTTCTATACTTATGTTTGGAAGTAGGAGTGACTTATCAGCACTTAAGACTAAAATGGCACTTTGGGAAGCTTGATAAATACGTCCTGGACAGTTTTTTGTTTTATAATCTCTATGCGCAAATTGGTCTGACAACATTTCGCCTGCTTTCCAAAACTCTTGGTCTGTGTCACAAATACATCAAAGACGTGTTTTTTTGTTGTTTTTAAGCCAATTAGGATTTTGCTTTTAGCACAGTGTTTTTGTCTGTCGCCTTTCTATATACTGTAGTGTGGATTTGGACTGTAGGGCTGGGCAAGTTAACGCGATAATAACGCATGGGGTACTTTCCATAAAGTCATCTCTCAATGCAAATCAAACAAGCTATTAGGCTAACTGAAATAAAACCATGCCAATCTCTAGGTATGGTGAAGGGTATGTGATGATGTGGGGGTATGGTGAAGGGTATGTGATGATGTGGGGGTATGGTGAAGGGTATGTGATGATGTGGGGGGGCTTTTTTAATTCCAAAGGCCAAAGGAACTTAATCAGGTTGCATAATATCTTGGATCCATGAAATAACTGGCCTTTTAAAATTAAAAATCTGCTTTGTTTATTGTTTTTGTTTAGACATTGATGGCTGTGTGTTGAGTTATTTTGAGGGGACTGCACATTTACACTGTTATAAAAGCTGTACACTTAATACTTTACATTGTAGCAAAGTGTAATTTCTTCAGTGTTGTCCCATTAAAAGATATAATGAAATATTTACTAAAATGTGAGGGATGTACTCACTTTACTATAGAGATACTATAAATATAATTTTTTCTAGGTTTTGGTGCTTGTGATATAGCAGTTTTTAATTCTATCTAAGTGGTTATCCTCCTGAGGTAGAATGTAGTCCCAACACTTCACTGTTGTCTACCACAGTTAGTAATTTAGTTCTTACTGACCTTATGTCTTTGCACAGACAAGAATGTTAGGAGTGCCAGTCCGGTTCTGGTGGTGAGGCCACCCAAATGTCATTTGTCATAAAGCAAAAGTGGACTGCCTGCTGGAGGTTAAAATTGGAAAGGTTAGAAGACTTTATTTGCGAAAAGATGGTTGAAGACTTACAATCAATAATTTGTAATAAGCGTTTCATCTCTCGCTTTTTAATTTTTTTATTTATAACCCAAATCATCAGTTATTGAAAATGTCTTATCTTACACATGCCAGACAACAGTAGAGAGCGAGGCCATCCCAGAATACAGGACATTCTATTCTTAAGGTGCCGACTATCGGCCGTTGGACAGTCTGGCGAGGTCAGTGACTCGAGTCTGTTCGGTGTGTCCCGTGCTGTCGTCAGTCTGGGGGGCTGTCGGCGTTCATTTTGGCCGATCTGACATGTTCAGTCGGCGGCAGGGCAGTCGGGACTCACCTGGGGAGCGGGATGAGGTGACTAGAGTCTCTCAAAATCTGATGAAAATCTTTTAAACTGACCTTTGTTGAGCTGAAATGAAGACAGATTCAGCAACTGCACGGCCTATTTCTCTCTTAAAATGTTTTCAGAAACATGTTTCAGTGAACTATTTTAGTACAATATGAGATCGTATTCTGAACGGCCGCCATGACAGTCTGGCTTTGAATTTCCGGAGAAAACAAACCCACGTGACGCGTTCGTCCAATCAGCTGCCGGTTTTCATTTCTTGGGCAACAATACAGATCAGCGCCGCCTGCTGTTATAGAGATGTATTACGTCTCGTCTCGTCTTTTTGGTGTGTTCTGTGGCACTTTTTGGACCAACACGGGGAGACTGATCATTTCGACTGGCTTTTCTGTCAACGGTCGGCCGTCTGGTAAGTATGTAAGCAGCTTTACACACTATTATTCAATAGTAATACTATTAACAATAGGCATCTTGCGATGACGCTAGAGCTGAGGTTTACAGGTGTTACCATGGTTACACGTTTCTAACAGGCAAAGGAGGCTCTCAGGAAGTGTTGTTTAACATTACAGCTCAGTCATCTGAAAAGTCACACACTACTGTTTATTTACCCAAAATGATGTTGAACAATGCGCTACGTACACTACATATTTTCCACACAGCCCGACTCTGTTTAAACGTTTTATGGAGGAATTTGAATTAAATGACTGTACCTTGTTGATGAAATGTGCTACATACTGTCAATAAAGTTGCCTTGCCTTACAGTACGTTATGAGAACTAGGGACCATTCGGTATTTATGGACTGGACCACCAGAGGAAAACAGGGGAGGGTCATGTCTTTTTATTCTTTGTTGAGGGGAGGGTCACCCTAAAAAATATTGTCTAGGGGGGAGGGTCACCCAACTTTTGTATTCATGAAAACAGCAACATTTTAAAGTGGCTTGTTTGGTGCATACTTTTCCATGTAGATCTCAGTATCGGTCGCCCATCGCTAGCAGATGGGTCTGACCCAGACTGTTCTGGCTCCACACCTGGCTGGAACCACTCTGCACTTCCCTGAGCATTCCCTGTGTCGACAACTTCAACTTGTTCTGGGAGATGCCCAACCTGCTGAAGCGTGATGGTCTCCACCCAAACCAACACGGAGCCAGGATGCTATCTGACAACATAACGACCACACTGAAAGGCAAGTATTGACATTATGTTGAAAATATCACAGATTCATGTCCCCCAGATATTGATCCTGATAGCACTATACAAGTGGATGAATCTGAAAATGTTTTCTGCAGGATAACATGTAGTACTAGTATTATTCCAGTAACGTGCAGTACTAGTACTATTCCAGTAACATGTAGTACTAGTACTATTCCAATTATAATCAACAACAGACCACACAAAGTGGTGAATAGAGGGGCAATACTTAACAACCTAATTGGAATTAAAACTACCACTGCAATGATAGAAAAGGATAGGAAAATTAGATGTGGATTACTAAATATCAGATCTCTGTCTTCTAAAGCAGTACTAGTAAATGAATTGATATCTGATAATCAAATTGATCTATTCTGTCTTACCGAAACCTGGCTGTGCCATGAAGAATATGTTAGTCTAAATGAAGCGACTCCTCCCAGTCATATTAATACTCAAATTCCTAGAGGCTCAGGCCGAGGAGGGGGAGTTGCAGCCATATTTGATTCAAGCCTGTTAATTAACCCTAAACCCAAACTAAATTATAACTCTTTTGAAAGTCTCATTCTTAATCTTCAACATCCAACACGGAAATCAGTACAGCCAATTATATTTGTTGTTGTCTACCGAGCTCCAGGTCCGTATTCTGAATTTTTATCTGAATTCTCAGAGTTTTTATCATGTGTAGTACTTAAATCAGACAAAGTACTTATTGTTGGTGATTTTAATATCCATGTGGATGTTGACAGCAATAGCCTTACTACTGCTTTCAACTCATTACTGGATTGAATCGGTTTCAGTCAGAGTGTGCACAAGGCGACGCACTGTTTTAACCACACCCTCGACCTTGTGCTGGCATATGGTATTGAAATTGAGGATTTAATAATATTTCCGCAGAATTTGGTATTATCAGATCATTTTTTAATTACTTTTGAATTCTTGCTACCTGACCATACTAAACTAGATAATAGCTTCTACACCAGATGCCTATCTGACAGTGCTATAGCTAAATTTAAGGAAGATATTCCAACATCATTACACTCTATGTCGTGCCTTAACATAACAGAGGACCTTTATGTTAACCTTAGTCCCTCTCAAATTTGTAGACGGTGCTACGACTTGCCTACGGACGACCTTAGACTCTGTCGCTCCTCTCAAAAAGAAGACGATAAAGCAAAGGAAAATAGCTCCTTGGTATAACTCCCAAACTCGCAAATTAAAACAAATCTCGCGAAACCTCGAAAGCAAGTGGCGCTCCACCAAAGTGGAAGAATCCCGTTTGGATTGGCAAGAAAGTCTCAAAACCTATAGGAAGGCACTAAGAAAAGCCAGAGTAGACTATTACTCTTCACTAATAGAAGAAAATAAGAACAACCCAAGGTTTCTTTTCAGCACTGTAGCCATGCTGACAAATAGTCACAGCTCTACTGAGCCATCTATTCCTCTAGCACTGAGTAGTGATGACTTCATGAGCTTCTTTAATGATAAAATTATAACAATTAGAGATAAAATTCATCACCTTTTGCACTTAACTTCTAACAGTTCATCTTTAAATCCAGGACCGTTAGAACGAACGACTAGTCCCGACATATACTTAGACTGTTTTTATCCTATAGACCTTCAACAATTAATGTTAAAGATATCCTCAGCTAAGCCATCTACCTGTCTCTTGGACCCCATCCCAACGAGGCTACTCAAAGAAGCGTTACCCGTGGTAAACACTTCACTACTAGATATGATCAATACAGTATGTCCTTATTAACAGGTCATGTACCGCAGTCATTTAAAATAGCTGTAATAAAACCTCTTCTGAAAAAAACCACCCTAGATCCTGAGGTCTTAGCAAACTATAGACTTATATCTAACCTTCCCTTTCTATCCAAGATCCTTGAGAAGGTGGTTGCTAATCAGTTATGTGATTTTCTACATAGCAACTTACTAGATCTTAGTGCTGCATTTCACACTATTGACCATACCATCCTGTTACAGAGACTGGAACACTTAGTTGGCATTAAAGGAATCGCACTAAGCTGGTTTAAGTCCTATTTCTCTGAGCGATCCCAAATTGTTAATGTTAATGATAAATCCTCCAAGCACGCTAAAGTTAGCCATGGCGTTCCTCAAGGCTCAGTGCTTGGACCAATTCTATTTTCCTTATATATGCTTCCTCTAGGTAATATTATTAGGAAACACTCAATTAACTATCACTGTTACGCAGACGATACCCAATTATATCTGTCAATTAAGCCAGATGAAAGTGGTCAGTTAGCAAGACTTCAAACGTGTATTGAGGATATAAAATCCTGGATGACCCACAATTTCCTGATGTTAAACTCAGACAAAACTGAAGTTATTGTGATAGGACCAACGCACCGCAGAACTCCTGTTTTTGAAACTTGATTGTTACGAAAATAAGTATTTCAATTTTCATAATTTCATCATTTAATTTTCTTGCATAAAAAATTCTCAGAAGTAAATTTAGTAATGAAATAGCAGACAAACAATATATATATATATATATATATATATATATATATATATATATATATATATATATATATATAAAGTTTCCAGTTGTAGTTCCAATGAGACAACCTGTAAGGGGACCGCATCGCAAGCGGGCCAGCTGTCAATATGGGTTATTACCCAGTGTGCTTTGTTGAATGGTCTAAATGTTCTATTGTTTTATTTCATGTGAATACTAGTTTACTAGAGGAGTAACTTAGTATTTGAAGTAATGCAGTACTGCAGGAAGTGTGCATTTAGTTTCCATGCTTACTGTGGTTCCACAACAGTGTTCTTGAGTAAATCTACTGAAATGTGTAAGAGTGTGATGTGTAAGATGAGAAAGGTTAAGTTATGTATGTCATGGTTGTAAAAAAAAGAAATAGTGGTTATCTATACATCTTTGCCAAGCGCAAACAAGTACAGAAGGCAGCAATAAATTGTTGTGAAGGGTCATGTCTTTTTTCCCAAATACTTTGGAGGATCATAGAAAAATTTATTACTGGGTAACACTTTATAATAACCATCATCAATAGATGGTAAATTGATAATTACTTAATCTTTAGTTAATTGTCATTTAACTGTCAGCAAACAGCCATTTTACTATTAACAAACCATGAAATTATAATCAATAATTATTATTATTAGTGCTGTAAATTAACAATTTATTGTTACACACATTATATCCCTCATATACTATATTAGGTATCAGGTAATGATTCAAAATTTTTTGTAAACCTTTAAGAAACCATTTTTAAAACATCTTTAAACATTCCATAGATAGATGGACCAGATATTCCTAACACTTTGTCAAGGGTTACTAGTTGGGTTGTAAACCATCTATAAACTTTATCTGGTGGTTGTAAAGTTGCGACTGATGTTTTTCATAGTTAGTTATTGGTTAGTAAATGCTTGGTAAAGCAATGATACATTTTTTGCCCTTCATTAAATTATATAAAATCATTATCTATATGCACTATCCGTCAAAAGTTTGGGGTCACTTATAAATTTCCATTCCTATCCATTATCGACAGAATACCAGCTGAGATCAGTTGCATTATTTTTTTAACCAGGGCAGCAGTTTTCAGATTACATTATGTGCTTACATAATTGCAAAAGGGTTCTCCAATGTTTTAGCCTTTTAAAATGATATCAGATTAGTTAACAGAATTTTCCTTTGGGACATTGGATGAATGGTTGCTGATAATGTAGATGTAGATGCATTAAAGATCAGCCACTTCTTTCTACAACAGTCGAGAACCCTTTTGCAATTATGTTAAGCACATAATGTAATCTTAAAACTGCTGCCCTGATTAAAAAAACAATGCAATTGATCTCAGCTGGTATTCTGTCTATAATGGAGTGGAATGGAAATTTATAAGTGACCCCAAACTTTATATACACTCACCTAAAGGATTATTAGGAACACCTGTTAAATTTCACGTTAATGAAATTATCTAATCAACCAATCATATGGCGGCTGCTTCAATGCATTTAGGGGTGTGGTCCAGGTCTAGACAATCTCCTGAACTCCAAACTGAATGTCAAAATGGGAAAGAAAGGGGATCTAAGCAACTTTGAGCGTGGCATGGTTGTTGGTGTCAGATGGGCTGTTTTTTTTTACAATTTTACAATCTGCTCAGTTACTGGGATTCTCACGCACAACCATTTCTAGGGTTTACAAAGAATGGTCTGAAAAAGGAAAAACATCCAGTATGCTGCAGTCCTGGGGGGCGAAAATGCCTTGTTGATGCTAGAGGTCAGAGGAAAATGAGCCGACTGATTCCAGCTGATAGAAGATCAACTTTGACTAAAATAACCACTCGTTACAACAGAGGTATGCAGCAAAGCATTTGTGAAGCCACAACACGAACAACCTTGAGGCGGATGGGCTACACCAGCAGAAGACCCCACCGGGTACCATTCATCTCCACTAAAAATAGGAAAATGAGGCTACAATTTACACAAGGTCACCAAAATTGGACAGTTTAAGACTGTAAAAATGTTGCCTGGTCTGATGAGTCTCGATTTCTGTTGAGACATTCAGATGGTAGAGTCAGAATTTGGCGTAAACAGAATGAGAACATGGATCCATCATGCCTTGTTACCACTGGGCAGGCTGGTGGAGGTGGGGTGTAATGGTGTGGGGGATCCCTTTCGCCTTCAGAACTGCCTTTATTCTTTGTGTCATTGATTCAACAAGGTGCTGGAAGCATTTTTTAGAAATGTTGGCCCATAGTGACAGGATAGGGTCAAACACGGTATTAGTATGGTGTTCCTAATAATCCTTTAGGTGAGTGTGTGTATATATATATATATATATATATATATATATATATATATATATATATATATATATATATATATATGTATGTGTGTGTGTAACAATAAACTGTTCATTTACAGCACTACTAATAATTAGTAAACATTATTAATTATAATTTAATTGTTTGTTAATAGTAAATTGGTTATTATAAAGTGTTACCTTGAATCAGTGTTTTTATAATAAACATGTTCTCAAACACAAATCTTAAATTGCTAAATATGTTTACTGAAAAGTTATAGATAGCAGAAGATGCAAAAATAAGATTGTCAGTAAGATTGTCAGTTCAACTTCAAGTTCTGGTGATTTTTTGTGGGCAAATCCACACACAAAGGGACTGAAACAAAATAACTTTATTATAGAAATCTCACAGGTTGATTAAAATTAAAAACTGTGACATGCTCAACAATGTTTGAGATGAAACCATGAGGGTCAAAGGTCACGTTGAAGGAAGAAGAAATGATTGTTGGTGTCAGCTTCAGCAGCAGGTGGAAAACGTGTCAGCTGCTCATTTACACTCGTCAAAGTAGTTCTTGGTGCCAATTTGGCACAGACGAGAGGCGGACTTCAAAAACAACCTATTGTGACAAAGAAAAAGTGAAACAATTTGTTAAAACAGCAGTTATTAATTTGTCAGTAAGCAGCACATGGTTCCATAACTGTAATGTTTCTTTACTCTTCATTGTTTGAAGTTAAATGCCTGCACTTATATTTTGTTTCTTAGTAACTTTCCTGGCTGGATACAGAATTTCCATACAATATAATCTTCATTGTGATTTCACTTGATCTGTATATAAACACTGTATTCAGCAATAAAGTTAACTCTGATTTCATGTATTTTTATGTACCATCTTAAACCCTTATTGTTAAGATAATGTTTATATGTGAATTTAGTACGACAGGCTGAACACCATGTGTGCCATTTCACTTTGTTTAACGTTTTCAACGGTATGAATTTGCAAAAAAATGCATTTTTGTGAGGATCTAAATTTGAGGATATAGCCTAACCCTGTATATACTGACTAGCTATAACTTTGGTTGCAATTGTGCAAGTCATGGCTGCTAAATGCTACCAGAGATGGCTGGTTTAATATCTGCATAGCAAAGAATTAAACTTTGACACATAAATACAAATATGACATACCTAAAAAGGGTGTAAAGATATATATGTGTGTGTGTGTGTATGTAAATGTATGTATGTATATGCTGTAAATACACCTCCCATTGCTTATAAAATAACATATTACACTATCCATCTATAGCAGTATCATTTTGAGGTACAGATACATACCTCCACTGATCAGTCTTCACAAAGCAATCAATGTCATCCATAATGGTGTCATCAGTGAAGGCTTCAGGAGGAAAAAGAACAGTTTTTAAAATGCAAAATATCTCATTTAAATGTATGTCTGTATGTGTCGGGTTCAAAGACTCACCATCGCAGGTTGTGTTGCACTTGTTTTTGGAGGAGTGATAACCAGAATTGCAGAAGGTCTCGCCAGCCAACTGGAAGAGCCCGTAAAGGCCGAGAGACGACTGCTCGCTCTCCTCACTGGATTGGTCCTTCTTATGTTCCCCACCTTCCACGTCCTCGTCTTTATTCTTCTCATCACTGTCTTCATCCTTGTCATCACTGTCTTCATCCTCATATTTATCCTTGTCATCACTGTCTTCATCCTTGTCATCACTGTCTTCATCCTTGTTATCACTGTCTTCATCCTCATTGGATTTGCTGCTCACTGCCTTGCTGCTCTCCTTGCTGTTCTCCTTGCTGCTCTCCTCGCTGCTCTCCTTGCTGCTCTCCTTGCTGCTCTCCTCGCTGCTCGCCGCCTTGCTGCTCTCCTTGCTGCTCTCCTTGCTGCTCGCCTTGGTGCTCTCCTTGCCATCAGTCTCTTCAGATATCTTGAAGATCCCGTAAAGGCTGAGAGAAAAACTGCTCTTCTTACCGGATGGTTCCTCACTGGAGTCCATCTCTGCTGAGTCAGACTCCTCATTGCTTGCGTCACGCTTTCTTCTGTTGATGCCAGCCCTGGTTCCGTTTGTGCCTAGGGTTGAATTTGTAGCACCTGTTGGGATTGGTGTGGTGGTAGTTGGTGCGGTGGTCGTTGTTCCGGTGGTATTCAGTTGGATAGTTGTTGGGATTGGTGTGGTGGTAGTTGGTGCAGTGGTCGTTGTTCCGGTGGTATTCAGTTGGATAGTTGTTGGGATTGGTGTGGTGGTAGTTGGTGCAGTGGTCGTTGTTCAGGTGGTATTCAGTTGGATAGTTGTTGGGATTGGTGTGGTGGTAGTTGGTGCAGTGGTCGTTGTTCCGGTGGTATTCAGTTGGATAGTTGTTGGGATTGGTGTGGTGGTAGTTGGTGCGGTGGTCGTTGTTCCGGTGGTATTCAGTTGGATAGTTGTTGGGATTGGTGTGGTGGTAGTTGGTGCGGTGGTCGTTGTTCCGGTGGTATTCAGTTGGATAGTTGTTGGGATTGGTGTGGTGGTAGTTGGTGCGGTGGTCGTTGTTCCGGTGGTATTCAGTTGGATAGTTGTTGGGATTGGTGTGGTGGTAGTTGGTGCGGTGGTCGTTGTTCCGGTGGTATTCAGTTGGATAGTTGTTGGGATTGGTGTGGTGGTAGTTGGTGCGGTGGTCGTTGTTCCGGTGGTATTCAGTTGGATAGTTGTTGGGATTGGTGTGGTGTTTGTTGCGGTGGTCGTTGTTCCGTGGTATTCAGTTGGATAGTTGTTGGGATTGGTGTGGTGTGTTGGTGCGGTGGTCGTTTTCGGGTGGTATTCAGTTGGATAGTTGTTGGGATTGGTGTGGTGGTAGTTGGTGCGGTGGTCGTTGTTCCGGTGGTATTCAGTTGGATAGTTGTTGGGATTGGTGTGGTGGTAGTTGGTGCGGTGGTCGTTGTTCCGGTGGTATTCAGTTGGATAGTTGTTGGGATTGGTGTGGTGGTAGTTGGTGCGGTGGTCGTTGTTCCGGTGGTATTCAGTTGTATAGTTGTTGGGATTGGTGTGGTGGTAGTTGATGCGGTGGTCGTTGTTCCGGTGGTATTCAGTTGGATAGTTGTTGGGATTGGTGTGGTGGTAGTTGGTGCGGTGGTCGTTGTTCCGGTGGTATTCAGTTGTATAGTTGTTGGGATTGGTGTGGTGGTAGTTGATGCGGTGGTTGTTCTTTTGGTGGTATTCAGTTGGGTAATTGTTGGGATTGGTGTGGTGGTAGTTGGTGCGGTGGTTGTTGTTCCGGTGGTATTCAGTTGGATAGTTGTTAGGATTGGTGTGGTGGTAGTTGGTGCGGTGGTCGTTGTTCCGGTGGTATTCAGTTGTATAGTTGTTGGGATTGGTGTGGTGGTAGTTGATGCGGTGGTCGTTCTTCTGGTGGTATTCAGTTGGGTAGTTGTTGGTGAAGCGGTCGTTTCATTTACTTGTGGTGCAAGAGTTTTGACCGGAGTTGTTAGCACGGCTGTGGTTGTAGTTGTGCCTTTGCCGAACACCTTGACCAGGTTGGTGTTCAGACGGGACCGGCTGTTCACCTCACAGATAACTGCAACAAACAAGCCATGCACACAGATGGAGGGAAACAAAGAAGAAAAAGAAGAGAAGTTCAATAAAAAAGTGATATATATAAGTGGAAATATTGTCTAATATGTGTCTCTTTTTGGTAGTTTTGTGACTCTTTTATTCTCCTCACCTATTGCCAGGTATTGCTCCTTGAACTGTTGAAGCTGTGTGGGCAGCGTGATCGCTTGCCCAAGCTTTTCTTTCAGCTCACATTTGGAGACGGTCCGGCCCTCGGACAGGCTGGGCACCAGAACAGCCACCGCCAATACCACCAGCAACCCGAACTTCATGTCATCGGTTTCTGTGGGAAAAATGTCATCAGGGTTAGAGGAGGATGATGTTAGGTGAGTCACCCTGTGTACAATGTACCTCAACCAATGCAAACAAGTGTTTTTTGCAGGGGCGAAGCCAGACGTAAATATTCAGAGCTTGGCCCAAACCTAGTGAGGGTCTGGGGCAATGCTCCATAAACGGCAGAGAGGTGCATTATTTTTCAAGTCATTTCATTACAGAATGCCTAAAAATCTGCGCATCATTTGCAAAAAACACAATAGTTGCCAAGAAATAAATCATCCAGAGCCTACATCCTGTTTTGTATCTAACTGTTCTCCAACTGTCTTCATTATTCTGAAACCAGAACACAACTAATGTTGAGGATTTTCCCTCCTGCCACCTAAAAAGTGTAAACATTATGTGTGTCTATTACAAAGTTTCCACTAATTGCAACGAATAGCTATCTAAATAATATTAGATTCTTTAAAAAGTTTTCAATAACCATTAACAAGGTCATTATAATTATCAGTTGCAACTTTATAATAGCTATCCAAATAATGCATGTTTTTGTCAACAGTTTACAAATTTATTATAATATATAAAATGTTATGATGTTTTTAACAATAAACTGTTAAAATAACAAATGATAACATTACTAATAATTAGTTAACATGATTGATTACCATTTCATTGTTTGTTAACAGTAGAATAACTCAATAATTCAATAATTCAATTAACTCTGAATTGGCGTGAACAGCATTACCAATCTTGAAAGCTATTTTTAGATATGAGACTATATAATCTTAGATTTTGGATCTCGTAATATCTTAAAGTGATGATTCAGAGTAATTTCACCCTAGAGTCCTTTGCACCGTGACCTCGAGCCAAACAACTCCCAAGGAAGCTTTTTTCACCTGGGTCTAACATAGGGAGAGTTAGCGTTATCAGCTGAATAGCTTAGTGCAGGCGCTAATGGATCCAACTGTGTATTTTGTAAGTTACCCCACTAATAATGCCCAAAATGCTACCAAACTTCTACAGCAGTACAAATAGGTTATGTTCTCATAAGATTATTGATTGGAAAGTTTGTAAGTACACCAGAAGTTTATTTAAATAACACTTGCCTGCTGGCTTCTGCTCTCTGCTGCTACCGGCAGTAAGATGAGTGCTTAGGGACGTTTACAAATTACAACACCAAAAAGAGATACAACTAAAATATTTATTAATTTAACTCATTTTTTAAAAGTAAGTGCTGTAGTACAACTAGCAGGATACAAGTTATAATTGAGGTAAGTTTGGAGACACTACCTTATTTAATAATTAAATTATTAAATATTTTTGTTGTATCTCTTTTCGGTGTTGTAATTTGTAGACGTCCCTAAGCACTCAGCAGCAGAGAGCACTGGTGTACATACAAACTTTCCAATCTATCGTTTTATGAGTACATAACCTATTTGTACTAGTGTCGAAGTTTGGTATCATTTTGGGCATTATTAGTGGGGTAACTTACGAAATACACAGTTGGATCCATTAGCGCCTGCACTAAGCTATTCAGCTGATAACGCTAACTCTCCCAATGTTCGATCCAGGTGAAAAAAGCTTCTGGGGGGTTGTTTGGCTCAAGGTCGTGGTGCAAAGGACCCTAGGGTGAAATTACTCTGAACCATCACTTTAATATGGTATAAGTGTTGTCTTTTAATGGTTTTAAAGGTAGCATTACAGTAAAGTGATGTCATTTTCTGAACTTACCAGACTGTACTTATTCTATTATTTGCCTTTACCCACTTAGTCATTATATCCACATTACTGATGATTATGTATCAAAAATCTCATTGTGTAAATATTTTGTGAAAGCACCAATAGTCAACACTACAATATCGTTGCGGTATCGATATCAAGGTATTCGGTCAAAAATATTGTGAAATTAGATTTTCTCCATAACGCCCAGGCCTAGATTACAGGAAGAGAAGGATGAAAGACTAGAGGGATGACGGAAAAGTGTTGTAATGGATCATCTGCACAGTCTCAACTATCAGGGATGAGTTTCTGTTTTTAAGGAGAGCACTGACAGCGGAGTTACCACAAATGCTTCACAAATTCTGTTTATGCTTTTATCTGCACAACTACTTTTACACACAACAGTATGTATGATTCATGGTTCTGTGTTAATTCTGAGAAAAAGATTTTCTTTATTTGGAACTATTTTCCACTTTTGCTTCAGTGATTTGCCAGTCCAATCAGAGAGACATTTTTTACATGATTTGCTGTCTTGCTTGAAGATATTGATCCTAATTTCAAAATGAACTGAGAAAAACATTTTAAGATTTTTATTAAGAATAAAAGTCAGAATTTAAATAAGTATATTTCTAGAAATTTATTTTAATGTTCTTAAAAGTATATTTGCAGAAGTGCTCTAAAAACAATTCATATTTAGAAAACATTTTAAAGTTTTTGTTGTCGTCCTTTATTCTACAAAATCAGATAACCAATCTGCAAATCATCATCAGGGGTAAAGTTAATAAGACACACTTTTAATTATATCTGTCATTAATGCACAAACAGTCATAAAGTGAATGTATGGCTGATTTTAATACGTCTTTATGAATAAATTAAAAGTCATTTTATAATCTTCCTGTGTTTTATTCAGCTTCAAACAGAGTGGTGAGGTAAACAACAAACATGCCAACAGAACAAGTGTTAAAATCATCATACAAAATAACAAAAACAGCACTGACAATATGGCAATACAAACAATTATAACAAAAAAAGATGTTTCTTACGGTTCGAACGTTGTTCCAAGTAGAGTATAAACTTTCTTTGTTGATGGAAGTTTGCAGCTCTGTGTCTTCAGACAGAAAAATCTGAGTTTATATATCATGACTTTTAGCAGCGGACCGCCCTGTTTTATGAGTTATAATGGCTCATACTCAAAAGCTAAAAAAAAAACCAGTCAAATTCATCGTGACTCAACACAGTTTCTGTGTCCATTGTGAAAACATAGGAGTACTTTTTTTTTTTATCCACAGTGCCATCAGAGACTGTTCACCTGACACGTGACATTTACAGCTTTTGTTGTCTTCATATCGATTTACAGCCACGATGACACATCATGATCACAATCACACAGAAATTTAAACTGATCACAGGGTTTCACCTGTGTCGTCTCCTAGTAACGGTTACCTGTCTGTCACAGAATGAATTTTATTTTCATTTGTTTAGAAATCACTGAATAGCTTTGTCCCGTCCTATCTGTCGGACATGGTTGAGACATCCGTGCCTGCTCCGTCCCTCAGATCCTTTTAACTCCAACCTCCTGATTGTTCCTGAGGTCAGAACTCTAAGCCACGGAGAGATGTAACGGGGGTTCACGTCTCTTCTTGACTATATCGTTAATAATGTCCCTTTTAACACTTTTTTGTATTGCCCTTGATGGTAGTCGTTGTGTTGTGTGATAGAAGTAGACTAACATGACAGTTAGACCTCAACTGAAGAAGCACAGACAGCTCTGATGTCGTTGATGATTTTTTTTTATAAAGTGCAACAATGTGTCTCAGTTTTCAACTGTACACAGCAAAATCTGTAGTGTTAATTTGAGTTAAATTCCCAGTGAATGGGTGTTGATTTGTGTTATTTTAACACTTGCAGTGCTGAAAAAGTTCTGTGGGGGCGTCATTTCAAGGAGTCAATGAGCGCGAAAAAATGTTAAGTTAAGTTAAAGAGTTTTCTCCTTTAGATCATTCAACACTATCTTCCCTCACAGATACCATATCACTTTCTTCAAGTGACGCTGACCTTAGAGAACTGGGTATTCCCACAGGCAGAAATAGATCCAGCATAGAAGACATGAGCAGTTCTGCAACAAAGGCTTCTGTGTCAGAGGCGGTAAAGGAGGTGAACTGAAAACGTCTTATTATTTTGATTATTGAATTATAAGGTGTCATGCTAAATAGAGATTATCACCAATCAAAGCATTTGGTTCCAAACTCACTTTTTATCAAGGAAAATATTATTAATTTTCCCCTTTCCTAGATTTGTACCTTTCACAACACTGCTGTTTTTTGACGTTCTTCTGAACTTTCACCCTTAATCTATACAGACATGTTGTGGTATGTGTTTTTTCAAATGTTTTTTCTAATAGACAGAATTGAACACTAAAACTATTTTTTCCTTTTCCTGTTATGCAAATAGATGGTAGAAAAGGCTTTGCTTAAGAAGCCTGGAGGAGAGGATATTCTTGAAGAGTACAAGTCAGAAAATTCACTAATGCACCGCACTCGGAGACAGCTTGTCAACATGTTGGCGAGTGATATGACTGAAAAAGGTTTTTATTACAAAGGAATGTAATAAAAGGCTGTAATCTTGTAACGATATAACTAATGTTTCTTATATTATATAAAGAAAAATTATTAAAGATTGACTTTCTTCTCTCTATACTTACAAACACTTTTCATGTTTAGAACATATTTTAAAGTTTTTGTCGTCAAAGGATTATTGGATAATTTCTCCAGGACACATTATTGCTAAAAAATATTATATTATTGTTATTATTATATTATATTTCTTTTTAAAAGTAGAATACCTGCCAGTGGGATGATATTCATTTACCTGATTCCAGAAGAAATCAAATCAACTATTTAAAAGTCAACTATTCAAATGATAAAATGCATTTTTTGCTGTCTTGCTTCAAGATATTGATCCTAATTTCAAAATGAACCGAGAAAAACATTTTCCTTAAGAATAAAAGTCATAATTTAAATAAGTATATTTATAGAAATTTATTTCAGTGTTCTTAAAAGTATATTTTCAGAAGCACTCTAAAAAACAATTCAGTTTTTGTTGTCGTCCTTTATTCTACAAAATCAGATCTGCAAATCTTCATCAGGGTAAAGTTAATAAGACACACTTTTAATTATATCCGATATATATAATAAATAAAGATTGACTTTCTTCTTTCTATAGCAGGAGTCCTTCCTGTCAGCAGAAGGAGAAGTATGCCCTGGGAATTATTACTCTTTTTCCCTCACTGAAAGATCCTTTTTCTCCAAAGGGCTATGTAAGTTTTACAACCTTATTAAGAAAACACAGCACCAGATTTACAGAAAAGGGCTTTGCCGTTGTAGTTTTCATTAAAATAACTACAGTTGCTTATAAAAGTGAAAAGATTTCAAAATTTAACAATAATACCAATGATAGTGCCCTGATTTGAAAGTACTTGGGTTATAAGGATATTGCACATTCATTTGAAAAAAGAAAATCTATTAAATAAGTAATTGTTCTTTTGTTTCACAATGCTGCAGCTACACTTTCTGTAAGATAATTTTGTGATTATTTGCGTTTATTCATTTAAATGTAAGCATTTCTATGATGGGGAAAAAGGCACTGGATATTTAGCGTGGCACCTCAAAACCATTTCCAGGACAGGAAAACGGCCCGCCAAGGAAGCCTCAGTGCATCAAGCACAAGGACCAAAGCGCTGAAGATCAGTAACCAAATGTCCATAGCATCCAATTGGGAAACATCTCCCTTGAACCATCAGTGTTTTTATAATAAACATGTTTTCAAAGACACACCATGAATTGCTAAATATGTTTATTGGAAAGTTACAGATAGCTGTAAATCATTTTCTTAGTTTTCACATCTTGAAATAATCACTTTAAAGTAGATTAAAGTGGTAAAACAATATCATCAAAACTATTCAAATTACTGAGATATATTTGTCAGTTCAACTTCATGTTCTGGTGATGTTTTATGGCACTCGCCAGAGGCGGACTTCAAAAACAACCTATTGTGACAAAGAAAAAGTGAAACAATTTGTTAAAACAGCAGTTATTAATTTGTCAGTAAGCACATGGTTTTAACTGTAACGTTTCTTTAATTTTCATTGTTTGAAGTTAAATGCCTGCACTTATATGTAGTTTCTTAGTATCTTTCCTGGCTGGATACAGAATTTCTATACAATATAATCTTCATTGTGACTTCACTTAATCTGTATAAAAACACCGTATTCAGAAACAAAGTTAACTCTGATTTCATGTATTTTTATGTACCATCTTAAATCCTTTCTGTTAAGATAATGTTTCTATGTGAATTTAATACACCAAGCTGAACACCACGTGTGCCACTCCACTTTGTTTAAGTTTTTTAAACTCTTTCAACGCTATCAATCACCCCCATCCTCAAGAAACCTGGTCTAAACCCGAACACCATGTCCAACTTCCGACCCATATCCAACTTCCCCTTCCTATCAAACATCCTGGTTTGAACCATTTCAATCTGGATTCCGCTCACAACACAGCACTGAAACGGCCCTCCTCAAAGTCACCAATGACCTCCTCCTCTCCTCTGACTCTGGCCACCTCTCCATTCTTATCATGCTCGACCTCACTGCAGCCTTCGACACCATCAACCACTCCATCCTCCTGTCCCGACTGGAAACCTAATGCAACATCAGTAGCACCGCACTCTCCTGGCTCTGTTCCTATCTCACTAACAGACAACAGTTCATACACATCAACAACTGCACCTCCTCCATTGCTTCTCTGTCACAAGGCGTCCCCCAAGGTTCGGTGCTTGGTCCTCTCCTTTTCATCCTTTACATCCTGCCACTCGGAAATATCATACGTAAAGATGGTCTTCACTTCCACTGCTACGCCGATAATGTCCAGATCTACATCTCTACCAAATCCATCACCACAGCTATATCCTCCACCCTGACCAACTGCCTCACCAATATTCAAACCTGGATGCAAACCAACTTCCTTCAACTCAACTACAATAAATCCAACTTGATGCTCATCAGCCAAAGTGGGCGTAGCCTATGGGACCCAAATCTAAATTTACTACTTACACTGATGTGAACAACTTTAAATTTACAGGGTAGATAGACAATGGGCCATGGACCACAAGTACCAAACATTACACATGTGGACCACTAGGTGGCGCTATAATGTTTTTTTGCCTTTAACTCCCACATTACACATTAGAACACATTAGAAAACCTTATATCCACGTCTTCCTTGAATAAAGCTGAATCTAATGATATAGGCCACACGCTCAAAAGTTTTTTCGCAATATCGCGCAATGCGCAAAACTAACTTTTTTGAACTCGTCCTAGGCCGTGCGACCGATCTGCATGAATCCTGGTATATAGCATCTCCAGATGGACCTCACCAAAAGTTACTCAAGGAATTTTGTTACGTTAAAGACAACCTAACAAATTTTCCTAGCTACTAAACACTAACTTTATCATATCTCTGCCAATTGAAATGTTATGACCAAAGGACTTGAGACCCTTGTTCAACATCCCACTACGATGCTCCATACCAAATTTGGCATATATCAACCTTTAGGGGGCGCTATAAACAACGTTTATTTGTTTTGGCCAATAACTCAATGCATTTCAATGGGAAATTTGCAATTGCATTATCTCTGCCACAGTAAATGCAATCCACATGAAACTTGTGGCGCTCGTTCGGCATGCTGCTCTGAGAATCTTTACCAAATTTGGCGAAGATCGGCCTTTAGGGGGCGCTATAATCAATGTATAAGTGTTTTGGCCCTCTTAATCAATGTTAAGGGAATATTTGCAATGGGAATGTATCACAGACCTTGCAGCTCACGCTTCTCAATATTTACTGATGTTTTCATCCTACCATTACGTTTTGGTTTTCGCTTTTGCGTGCTCCCTGGTGTTCTACAATAAACAAACTTCTTAACCCACCTGACAAAGTTTCTACAGCCTTCAGAGTGGACAAATGTAACTCTTTTCTCCCACTTTTTCAATCCAAAATCAACACCATTCATAGGCGCTGATACCATGCAATTAAAAATTGCAGTTGGTGCCGAGTGGAGCGTCTGTCATAGTGCGATTGGTTATGTTGGTGTCATTGAGTCTTAATTTCCCACGAAGCTGCTCGTGGTTACGTGCCAGTTAATCTTCTCATCTCCAGTCCTGTCTGTATTTGTGAGAAGTGGCCCTGTCCTGAGTTGAAAGCTTACTTTACGGCTAAATTATCGAGTTACTAGGCGTGTATGTTCACATTGGACGCTTGTAGTTATTATTATTATTATTATGGATTGTGGGTAACTCCATTTGGCATTTTTGCGACTTAAATGTGAGGATATAGACCCGTATACACTGTCCAGCTATAACTTGGTGGTAATTGTGCAAGTCATGGCTGCTAAATGCTACCAGAGATGGCTGGTTTAATATCTGCATAGAAAAGAATTAAACTTTGACACATAAACACAAATATGACACCTAAGAAGGGTGTATATATATATATATATATATATATATATATATATATATATATATATATATACATATATACATATATACATATACATACAGTATACTGTATGTAAATGTATGTATGTATATGCTGTAAATACACTTCCCATTGCTTATAAAATAACATATTACACTATCCATCAAAGCAATCAATGTTATCCATAATGTTGTCATCAGTGAAGGCTTCAGGAGGAAAAAGAACAAAATGCAAAATATCTCATTTAAATAATCATCATGTTTGTATGTGTCGGGTTCAAAGGCCGAGAGACGACTGCTCGCTCTCGTCACTGGATTGGTCCTCGATGGATCGCTTCATACGTTTCCCGCCTTCCTCAGCCTCGTCTTCATCCTTATCATCACTGTCTTCATCCTTCTCATCACTGTCTTCATCCTCATCGGATATGCTGCTCGGCGGCTTGCTGCTCTCCTTGCTGCTCGCCTTGCTGCTCTACAAGAGGCCAAGAGACTCAGCTCCGATGTCCTTGATGATTTTTTTATGAGTGCAATTTCAACAATGTGTCTCAGTTTTCAGCTGTAGCCTAACCTGGTCAGGATGCAACAGGAAATTAGTCTGATACCAGCATTGAATATTATGTTCCTTGAGCACTAAAAGGTGAACACACTAAGCACACTATCTTTGCAGTGGTAGGAATTAATAGTCTGATCAGAGAAGATTTAGTCAGGTTTTTTTTTAATAAACATTTATTCTCACTTATTGGAAAGTTACAGATAGCAGAAGATGCAAAAATCATTTTCTTAGTTTTCACATCTTGAAATAATCACTTTAAAGTAGATTAAAGTGGTAAAACAATATCATCAAAACTATTCAAATTACTGAGATACATTTGTCAGTTCAACTTCAAGTTCTGGTGATTTTTTGGGGGAAAGTTCACCCACAAAGGAACTGAAACAAAATAACTTTATTATAGAAATCTCACAGGTTGATTAAAATGAAAAACTGTGACATGCTCCACAATGTTTGAGATGAAACCATGAGGGTCAAAGGTCACGGTGAAGGAAGAAGAAATTATTGTTGGTGTGAGCTTCAGCAGCAGGTGGAAAACGTGTCAGCTGCTCATTTACACTCGTCAAAGTAGTTCTTGGTGCAATAATCGCACTCGCCAGAGGCGGACTTCAAAAACAACCTGTTGTGACGAAGAAAAAGTGAAACAATTTGTTAAAACAGCAGTTATTAATTTGTCAGTAAGCAGCACATGGTTCCATAACTGTAATGTTTCTTTACTCTTCATTGGTTGAAGTTAAATGCCTGCACTTATATTTAAGTTAGTATCTTTCCTGGCTGGATACAGAATTTCTATACAATATAATCTTCATTGTGACTTCACTTGATCTGTATATAAACACTGTATTCAGCAATTAAGTTAACTCTGATTTCATGTAATTTGATGTACCATCTTAAATCCTTTCTGTTAATAATAATAATGTTTTTATGTAAATTTAATACGCCAGGCTGAACATCACGTGTGCCACTCCACTTTAAGTTTTTTAAGCGCTTCCAACGCTATGAATAGTGGGTAACTCCATTTGGCATTTTTGCCCTCTAAATATGCGGATATAACCCTGTATATATTGACCAGCTATAACTTTGGTGGCAACTGTGCAAGTCGTGGCTGCTAAATGCTACCAAAGATGGCTGGTTTAATATCTGCATAGAAAAGAATTCAACTTTGACTCTGTAGAAATATATTGGGTTTAGAATAAGAATGTCCTGTAGCCTGGGATGGCCTCGCTGGCTACTCCTGTCTGGCATGTTTAAGATAAGACGGGTTCAAATTTAGTGGAGCAAAAGTGCTCCTGATTTGTTTAATAAACATTTGGAACAGAATGCACCTACTGAAATCTCTTAAAGGAAAAGACAATCTTTGGGC
Source organism: Perca fluviatilis (assembly GCF_010015445.1). NCBI lineage: Eukaryota > Metazoa > Chordata > Actinopteri > Perciformes > Percidae > Perca > Perca fluviatilis. The sequence continues at coordinate 7,829,609 of NC_053112.1, read as the reverse complement.
CATGAGAGAAGAGAATGAGAGCGATCCCAAGGCTAGCGCGCAACTTCTCTATCTTCTCGGAGACAGAAAGTCTGAGTGATATCCAACCAATTGGCGGCCCAGACGCAATGGCGGGAGGAGGAACCTGAAGATGAATAAAAGAATAGGGAAAAGGAAGGTCCGGTGTCAGACCCGGAGAGACTTTGTTGGTGGTTAGGGAGAGAAAGTCTCGAAGGAGCGGCTGATCCATATGCATGTGAAATATCTGTTTGCAATATCATTTTACTAAAGATTCTTATAGTTTAACTGAACGAATCCTAAGTATTCATTTCTTGGTCTGCCTTTCAACGAACACAATATTAAAGGGGAAACTTTGAGAAGTGACCGGTGGTTCTTAAACTACTCTGGCCTTTTGAGCCAGAGTAGAATCGGTCGCTTTTTTTCCTACAACACATAAACACAAATATGACATACCTAAGAAGGGTATATATATATAGTATATTTAAATGTATGTATGTATGTATGGATATGTATGTAAATACACCTCCCATTGCTTATAAAATAACTTATTACACTATCAATCTATAGCAGTATCATTTTAACTTTGCTGTACAGAACTTTACCTCCACTGATCAGTGTTCATCAAGCAAGCGATGTCATCCATAATGTTGTCATCAGTGAAGGCTTCAGGAGGAAAAAGAACAGATTTTTAAAATGCAAAATATCTCATTTGAATAATCATGTCCGTATGGGGTTCAAAGGCTCACCGTCGCAGGTTGTGTTGCATTTGTTATTGGAGGAGCGATAACCAGAATTACAGAAGGTCTCGTCAGACAGCTGGAAGATCCCGTAAAGGCCGAGAGACGACTGCCTGGTCTCCTCACTGGATTGGTTCTTATGTTTCTCACCTTCTTCAGCCTCATCTTCATCCTTCTCATCACTGTCTTCATCCTTGTCTTCATCCTTCTCATCACTGTCTTCATCAATGTCTTCATCCTTCTCATCACTGTCTTCATCCTCATCTTCATCCTTATCATCACTGTCTTCATCCTTGCTGCTCTCCTCGCTGCTCTTCTTGCTGCTCTCCTCGCTGCTCTTCTTGCTGCTCTCCTCGCTGCTCTTCTTGCTGCTCTCCTCGCTGCTCTCCTCGCTGCTCTCCTCACTGCGCTCCTTGTTGCTCTCCTTGCTGCTCTCCTTGCTGCTCCCTTTGCTGCTCGCCTTGCTTCTCTCCTCACCGTCAGACATCTTGAAGATCCCGTGAAGGCCGAGAGACAAATTCATGCTCTTCTTACCGGATCGCTTCTCACTAGATCTCTTCTTAGGTTTCCCACCTTCCTCAGCCTCTTCTCCATCCTCATTGGACATGCTATCGACACCCTGCAGCGTCACCTTGTTAATCACTTCCTCCCGGCTCAAGTACATTTCCGCTGAGTCAGACTCTTTGCTGCTTGCGTCCCGCTTTCTTCTGTTGATGCCAGCTCTGGTTCCGTTTGTGCCTAGGGTTGAATTTGTGGCACCTGTTGGTATTGGTCTGGTGGTATTCAGTTGGATAGTTGTTGGTGCAGCAGTCGTTTCATTGACTTGTGGTGCGAGAGTTTTGAAAGGAGTTGTAGTTGTTGGCGTGGCTGTGGTTGTAGTTGTGCGTTTGCCGAACACCTTGACCAGGTTGGTGTTCAGACGGGACCAGCTGTTCACCTCACAGATAACTGCAACAAACAAGCCATGCGCGCAGATGGAGGGAAGAAAAGAAGAAAAAGAAGAGAAGTTCAATAAAAAACCGATAGTCAATAAGTGGAATATTGTCTTTGTAGTTGTTTTGTGTCTCTTTGTGGTCGCTCTGTGTCTCTTTTTGGTAGTTTTGTGAATCTTTTATTCTCCTCACCTTTTGCCAGGTATTCCTCCTTGAACTTTTGAAGCTGTGGGGGCAGCGTCATTGCTTGCCCGAGCTTTTCTTTCAGCTCACATTTGGAGACGGTCCGGCCTTCGGACAGGCTGGGCACCAGAACGGCTACCGCCAATACCACCAGCAACCCAAACTTCATGTCAGCGGTTTCTGTGGGGAAAACCATCATCTGGGTTAGAGGAGGATGGGGGTTACTGTAGTTGAGTCACCCTGTGTACAGTGTACCTCAACCAATGCAAGCAAGTGTTTTTTGCAGGGCTGAAGCCAGACGTAAATATTCAGAGCTCAGCCCAAACCTAGCGAGGGTCCGCACTATAAGAAATAAATCATCCAGAGCCTGTTTTGTATCTAACTGTTCTCCAACTGTCTTCATTATTCTGAAACCAGAACACAACTAATGTTGAGGATTTTCCCTCTTGCCACCTGAACTGCGGTTGCGGATCACCACACACAGAATGATTATGGACTGCAACAACATGATTTTCACAGAAACTTGGCTTAAAGGGGTGATAGAATGCAAAACCGATTTTACCCTGTCATAGTTGAATAACGACATTTCGGTGGGTAAATAGGACATACATAGAAGCTCAAAATCCCATTGACACCCCTTTACTATGAAAATCTCATATTTTGAAACTGCCGCTGAAAACGGGCAAATCTCAACAAAGCAGGAAGTTGACGTCAACCTCCCAAAAACCGGAACCTTTGTCAGCCCATGGGTGTATTAAGAGAACAGTCACGGCCCAACATTTACACAACTGACCTGAGATCAGGTAGTCTTCTGAATCTAGCTAGGTCACGCAGATCTCTGCTATTCCATTACAAAATTCACTTCTGAAACTTTTTTATGCGAGAAATCAACCATATAAAGCTCAAATATGGGCCGCTTTACGAAAATGGATGGCTAATTGCAATTTTCTCTGACTGTGTGTCGGAGTTTAGTGCCGGTGTTGGTGCTGCCTGGGTTGCTACATCGCCGCACTGACCGCAGTTTCAGCGAGCTTGTTACGCCCGCAATCTTTTACCGCAGCCCGCAGGTTCCAGTTAATCTTATAATGGGTATGTGTGTTGGGTTATTTAAACAAACAATCGGGGAAATAAACGCCTCTTGTCCGCCAGTCTCATTGATAGAGCCGCGGTGAGATGGAGTCCATCAATGAGAGCTAGCTAGCCTCCTCCTAACTCTGACATTCACAAAAATACATTCAATTGAAATCGGAATCGGACAAGTGTTAGCTAAGCTTTGTAAGACCCGGGACGTGTAATATTCATGCCGTGATGAAATTCAAACTGTAAATATACTTTAGTTATGCTAAAGTGAGCGAGCTGCGATATTTCCCCATTGTAATGAATGAGACATATAGCAAGCAGCTGCTCGTCCTACAAAGACGCCGTTCATAAAAACCTTAAAATCAAATCGAACAACGGTTAGCTTTATAAGACCTTGTGGAATGATGTTGTATAAGTGGCGTACAAAATCTAACTGTAAATATAATTTAGTTATGGCGACAGTGTAGCTAGCTAGCGCGGTATTTCCCATTGTAATGAATGGGACATATAGCAAGCAGTGCCGCCTACAAAGACTTCGCGTTCATAAAAATGCCTTAAAAATCAAATCGGACACAACGGTTAGCTTTATAAGACATTGGGGAATGATGTAATATAAGTGGCGTGACGAATTCAAACTGTAAATATAATTTAGTTATGGCGACAGTGTAGCTAGCTAGCTGCGGTATTTCCCCATTGTAATGAATGGGACATATAGCAAGCAGCTGCCCGGTCTCTACAAAGACGCCTCCGCGTTCATAAAAATGCCTTAAAATCAAATCGGACAACGGTTAGCTTTGGGGAAATGATGTTATATAAGTGGCGTGACGAAATTCAAACTGTAAATATATTAGAGTTATGCCGGCAGCTGGCCGCGGGAGCCCCGTAGTGCAGTATCCACAAAGGGTGACTTTGCGCTGGGTATGGAGCCCAGCAGGCTGCCGCTTTCTCGTCAGACTGTGTGGAGCTCCTAAAGTCCGACACGTCTTACCAAATTTGCAATTAGCCATCAAATTTTGTAAAACGGACCATATTTCAGCTTTATATAGTTGATTTCTCGCTTAAAAAAATCTCAGAAGTGAATTTGGTAATGAAACATTGCAGTGTTTGGAATATGAGATTCTGTCGCTTCTCTAATGTATGTGTATTGGGGATTCGCTCAACCAATCAAGGCGTCTCTAATGTCCGCGTATGGCAAGTCGCTCAACCAATCAGCGCGCAGCTCATCTAAATATTCATGACCATACCATATTTGGAAGAAAAGCTCTTGTTACAAATAGGGCCAAAACACAGGGATGCATAAGGGCCAGTAAAATATCAACCAGGCCATTTTCAGCCCAACCAATGTTACATACCCCATTAGGAGACCATAAGGAACAGTGTGAAATACCCTATATAATCATTCTATCACCCCTTTAACAACGGAATAGCCAACAGCGCTATCGAGCTAGCTGGACGCTGCCTCCTCCGTGCAGACAGAACAGCTGTTGACTCCGGCAAAACCAGAGATGAGTGTTTGAGCATTTATATGACACCACCATCACCGAGAGTCACTGCTCAGCTAACCTTGAGTATCTCATGGTTAAGTGTAGACCTTTCTATCTGCCCAGAGAGTTTACATCAACTGTAATAACAGCAGTTTACATTCCTCCTGATGCTAACGCTAAGACTGCCATGAAAGAATTGCATTCTGCCAGTGGTGGAGGAAGTACTGAGATTCAGTAAAAGTACAAATAACCAGAGACATATTTACTTTAGTAAAAGTAGAAGTACCACAATGTCAACCCTACTTAAGTAAAAGTAAAAAGTACCTCCTTTAAAATGTACTTTAAGTATTAAAAGTAAAAGTACTTGCATAATGATTTATTCTCTTAATGTCTATATTCTAATAATTAAAAAAAGTATGGGTTAGTATGGGAGTATATTTAATTAAGTTAGTTTTAGGTTCATTTAATTGTGCTTACCATCTTGTGGTCAAGTTTACATTCTGACTTACAATTCTGGTTATCTATCAGGGTGATCTGCATGATGCTCGACTTTGCATTATTTCCCACGGGACAGTGAGTGCTGCACACATTTATCTAGCGACAAGTACGTGTCTTCACAGCTGAGGAGGACCGGGAGTGTTTTTAAGATAAATATACGGGTTGTATATTAAACCTATGTGAACAGATGCTTCACATATGACCAAGCAGAGTATCGGGAGCAGCGGGAGTAACGGGAGCAGCGGTAGTACCAGGAGCGGTACGCCCCTGGCCAATAAATGCTATTGAAGGGCGGGTCTTGGCGTGGCGGTGCAGGAGCCGCTGCTGAAGGCTTCCCTGCGGACTGCAAACATGTGACGGTCAGTAAGATGTTTTGGCAGGGGGGAAAACTGATCAGAAAAGGTAACGAAAATGTAAAGGAACGTTGTAGAAATGTAATGGAGTAGAAAGTATAGATAATTGCTACAAAATGTAACAAAGGAGAAGTCAAAAGTATGCACTATTGCTCCTACTTAAGTAAAGTACAGATACGTGAAAAATGTACCTAAGTACAGTAATTAAGTATTTGTACTTCGTTACATTCCACCACAGCCTTCTGCTATTAGTAAACAACAAACTCTGCACCCGAGGCAGCCTACATTGTCGTGGGTGACTTCAAACACTCGAATTTAAAGACTGTGCCACTAGGCCAACATCGCTGTTTATGCGCGCAGGAGGGTTTTTGAACCAGGTCCACCGGCGGCTGGGTGCGCTGAAACACTACCATCTCCAGACACTCCGGTCTTTTACACGAAATATTATTGCGCTATCGAAAATGTGGCGAAAGGCACCAGCGGCGGAACGATTAGAAGTTGCGGGCCGGAAACTCCATGGGCGGGTGCGGAAACGGTAGCTTAGGAGGTATTGCTGCGGCTTCAGAACACCCAGCGACTCCCACAGGCGTCGGTGCTGCTCTATAGTTCTGGACTGTATCTTCCCTTCGCTCTCACCCTTCGAAAACAGACGCACCGCTTTTCTGATATATGAAGCTTCACCGGTTGTTGCAGGACTGGAACTTCAACTTGAAACTCGCTGATTGGTCGAACGACAGGCGAAGCTACTGCTTTCATTCCGGTTGCTTCGGACGCAGGGAAAAATTTCAAAGCCCGGCTTTTGACCACGAGGTTGAGGGATTCGCTTTAAAGACTAACTCTGCACCGGGTGGCGCATGCCGGGGTATTCTGATTTACTGAAACTTACCGGCTTCACAACGCACGGGCGGCTCTTTTGGATGATGGACTTACTTCTTGCCTTTACGGAAAAACTTTGGAGTATGGGGACTGGCGGGTGGCCGCTCGAAAGGCTTCACCGAATTCACAACCCTCTCCACAGCAGCTTTTTAAAACGAGGATCGACTGCACCAGAACGCGTTTCCCTAATGCTTTTGCTCGATTTCTACCATTTCATTTTAAATTCCGGAATTTCTATCCAGAAACTTCAAACCGACTGAAACAGCTTTGGCAGGCAGCTATTACCAGCAGGATTATTCAGTGTCATGCTGCTTTAACGCAATCAACACTTCAGGAACGGTGCAGGAAGGCTGGCGATTCATGGTTTTGAAACTGGCATTGGCAACTTCCATTCGTATCGCTCATTCCCTTTAAGGCGAAAGGATACGCTTTGTTCCCCAACGGGTATTACGCTTAACCCGCTAACGGCGGTTTTCGGCTGCATAGGATCGGCATGGCTATTGCAGACGGTATTTTTTTTAAGAACCACCAGGCTTCTCAGGAAGTTGCTGGAAAAGTGGGCTCCAAGCACCTTGCTGTTGTGCTACTCTTCCCCTTCATGTTAATTGCTTACCGCCGGACCGGATTGCAGGAGAAATTGTTCACGGGTTTGAGCATAAAACCAGCCTTAAGTCCTCTAATATTTCCTCATTTATGTCATCAACACATCCATGATTCATGGAAATGTTGTGTAAAACACAACAAGCCACAAAATGCTGTGATTTTTTGAGGACTGTACTGTAAAGTGCCTCCTGATCCATCCCCACACCTGAAGTGCATTTTCAGTAATATTTTTCCTTGTAATTATGTATGGTTTGCAAAAATCGGAACTGCTGCGTCCGTGTAGATGAGAGAAGCAAAGTGTATGCGCGTTGTGCACACGCTACATTATGGCCAAGCATGCGCCTCCTAAAATAGCATCTGAATAACGCGTCACTGACTTTAGACCAGGTTTTTTCTGGTCAGTGGCAGAATTGTTTTCTGAAACTGCAAAATAGCACCAGGCAACGTTTGCGCCAGAACACGCCTCCTCTTTTCACTGAACCGCCCCCGGGAGCGCAAATAAATTTCCTAATTTACCAACGTGCATCTGTAGAGGGAAAAGTCCGCTGTGTGTCGGGTGCAAAATAGGAATGATACATGCGTCGGTGTAAAAAGGCTATTGCGCTGAGTGCAAGATAGGGCCATTAATCTGTCACTAGCCCAGGCAGCTGTCCCCATGTGCTTTAAAACCACCTCCATCGTGCCGGTGCCAAAACACTCCACTGCAGCAAGCCCTAACGACTTCCGTCCAGTTGCACTCACCCCCATCATCATGAAGTGCTTCGAGAGGCTGGTCCTGGCCCATCTCAAGACCTGCTTACCACCTTCACTGGACCCCTTCCAATTTGCATTCCATCAGAACAGGAGCACAGAGGATGTCATCTTTACGGCACTTCACTCTGCCCTGTCCCATCTTGACAATAGCAACACCTATGTGAGAATGCTGTTCATTGACTTTAGTTCAGCATTCAACATCATCCTCCCCTCCAAAGTGATCACCAAACTCACTGAACTGGGCATCAATACCTCCCTTTGTAACTGGATTCTGGACTTCCTACCGAACAGACCTGAGTCTGTTAGGCTAGATAATTCAATTCAATTTTATTTATAGTATCAAATCATAACAAGAGTTATCTCAAGACACTTTACAGATAGAGTAGCTCTAGACCACACTCTATAATATACAAACACCCAACAATTCCAGTAATTTCCCCAAGAGCAAGCATTTAGTGCGACAATGGCGAGGAAAAACTCCCTTTTAGGAGGAAACCTCGAACAGACCCAGGCTGTTAGTAGGCAGTGTCTGATGGTGCCAGTTGGGGGTGTGATGAAGAGTGGTAATAACAGTCACAATGAAGATAATGGAACAGTGACTAGAAATAGTAGTTGTAGTAGTTCATGGCATAGCAGGGCACTGCAGAGCGTTACAGGATGTAGCAAGGCACAGCAGAGCATAGCAGGGCGTAGCAGAACGTAGCAGGACGCAACCTCCTCAACAATCCCCCTGAACACTGGCGTACCACAGGGATGTGTGCTGAGCCCTCTCCTTTACTCCCTGTTCACCTACGACTGCACACCTGTACATGACTCCAACACCATTGTAAAGTTTGCAGATGACACTACGGTGATTGGTCTCATCAGCAACAACGATGAGATGGCCTACATGGAGGAGATCCAGCACCTATCATAGTGGTGCACTGACAACAACCTGGCTCTCAACACCAAGAAGACCAAAGAGCTCATTGTGGACTTTAGGAAGTCTAAAGCTAGCACACACACCCCATTCTCATCAACGGGACAGAGGTGCAAACTGCATTTTGCTGTCTTTGTACTTGTACTCTGCACAATGACAATAAAGTTGAATCTAAAAAAAATTTACTAGGAGGTTAATGCCTCGATGCAGAGGTTTCCTGCATGTCTTCCCCCTCTCTCTCCCATTTCTCACCCAGCTGTCCTGTCAAAATTAAAGGCAGAAAAGCCCCCAAAAATTATCTTTAATAAAGAAAAAAAGATTCAGGGCTTTTTAAGAAAACATTTGGTGCATTGGAACCAGTTCACAATGACAAATGGAAGAAGAAATCAAATCAGCTATTGAAAAGTCTACTTTTTAAATGATAAAATGCAATTTCTTTTCCGTCCTGGTTTGAGATAGTTATCCTCGTTTCTAGAAAATCTGTGACCAAGGGAAATGAACCGAGAATAAAAACAACCAAGCACACAAACCTTTTTCTTATGAGAAAAAAGTCTTAAAAGACAAATCTTTAAAGTATATATGTTTTTAAAACTCTATGTGCAAACATACTTAAAAAACTTTTCATGTTTAGAACATATTGTAAAGTTTTTGTCATCACTGGATTATTGGAAAATTTCTCCAAGACACATTAATGCTAAAATATAATAATAATAATAATAATAATAATAATAATAATAATATAATGTTATATTAGATTTCTTTTTAAAAGTAGAATACCTGCCAGTGGGATGATTTTAATTGACCTGATTCCAGAAGAAATCAACTATTTAAAAGTCAACTCTTCAAATGATGAAATGCTTTTTTTTCTGATATTGATCCTAATTTCAAAATTAACTGAAAAAAACATTTTCCTTAAGAATAAAAGTCTGAATTTAAAGAAGTAACACTAATGCTATGCACTGCTACAACACACACAAGTTCACCATAATCTACAAAAGAACTACTTACATGTGCTCCCTCATTTAGAAGTCTCCCAGCTAATCCTGCCTTGTAAGTGACTGAAGTTGGAGAAACAGCCTTTCTTTTACTTCTATGGAGCTAGCTGACATGATCTACATCTGAGCTACTGAGCATGTGCGAGTGCAATCAAAGATAGTACAGAAGAAGAAGATGAAAAGAGGTCTCACTCTGTAGCTAAAACAGAAACCAGGTGAAAAGAGGAGCTGCAGCAGTGAGAGAGAGCTGTGCAGTACAACAAAAATATGGTGTTTTTTGAAAATTAAACCATGTAAACCTATTCTGGTACAACCTTAAAATACAATTATGAACCTCAAAATTTGTATAATATGGGCGCTTTAAAAGTATATTTGCAGAAGCGCTCTAAAAACAATTCATATTTAGAAAACATTTTAAAGTTTCTTTAGGTGTCCTTTATTCTACAAAATCAGATAACCAATCTGAAAATCATCATCAGGGGTAAAGTTAATAAGACACACTTTTAATTATATCCGTCATTAATGCACAAACAGTCATAAAGTAAAAGTTGTACACAGCTTAAAGTAAGCAGAGACTGAATACGTCTTTATGAATAAATTAGAAGTTATTTCATAATCTTTCTGTGTTTTGTTCAGCATCGAATAGAGTGGTGAGGTAAACAAACATGGCAACAGAACAAGTGTTGAAATCATCATCAAATAGAACTTCATACAAAATAACAAAAACAGCACTGACAATATGGCAATACAAACAATTATAACAAGAAAAAGATGTTTCTTACGGTTCGAATGTTTTTCCAAGTTGAGTATAAAGTTTCTTTGTTGATGGAAGTTTGCAGCTCTGTGTCTTCGACAGAAAAAATCTGAGATTATATATCATGACTTCAAGCTGTGGACCGCCCTGTTTTATGAGTTATAATGGCTCATTTACTCAAAAGCTAAAAAAAACAGCCAAAGTCATTGTAACTCAACACAGTTTTTGTGTCCATTGTGAAAACATAGGAGAACTGTTTTTTTTAACCCTCAGTGCCATCAGAGACTGTTCACCTGATCCGTGACGTTTACAGCTTTTGTTGTCTTCGTATCGATTTACAGCCACAATGATGATGACAATTCATGTGTGTTGTCTCCTAGTGTCATATAGTGTATTAGACCATGGAAACTATAGACCTGTTTCTATTCTGTATAGTCTGTCAAAGATAATTGAAAAGATAATTTTTGAACAGATTGACAAGTATCTAGCATCACACAATCTACTCTATGAGTTTCAGTCTGGCTGTCGTAAATCACATTCCACTGACACCTGTTTACTGTATCTAACTGACTACATCAGGAGGGAGGTAAATAAAGGTCATTTTTTTGGTATGGTCACGTTAGACCTACAGAAGGCCTTTAACACCGTTGACCATGTCATTTTGGTACGTAAATTAGGTTTTAATGACTTAGCAGTCAGATGGGTGAGTTCTCATCTGAAGGATAGGAAGCAGGTGGTGGATATTGGGGGAACAATGTCTCAACCACAATGCATAGATTGTGGGGTCCCTCAAGGGAGTGTTTTGGGTCCACTTTTTTTCCTTCTATATATAAATGACCTTAAGTCTGTATGTTCATGTGAACTCTTTTTATATGCAGATGATTCTGCGTTATTGGTTTCACGTAAAGATAAGAACATAGTTGAAAGAACTCTCAGTGTACAACTATTGAATGTCAGCAGGTGGATGTCAGACAATAGGTTATTGCTTCACTTAGGGAAAACAGGGCAGCTATACTGATTTTGTACCTCCTAGAGTTAAGAGTAATTTAGGTAATGTAGCAACAAGCCTGTGGAACAGGTTGCCAGGAAATCTAAAGATGGTCAGAACAGAAGTTTAGGAGGTTTTAAGCAGGCACTGAAAAAATGGCTCAGATGCCAATCTTAGTATATTTTTGTTATTACTGTATTGTCTTGATGGCTCTATGTAATATATGTATGGATGTGATGATTGATGCTCGATCTGCTGCCATTTGCTCACAATGGACGTAATCCCCAGGGCTTTATTGTGTTATTGTGTTGTTTTATGCCCTCTTAAACATGTAAGATGTCCTTGTGTACCTAGAAAGGCGTCCATCAAATAAAATGTGTTATTATTATTGTTATTATTATTATTATTATTATTATTATTATTATTATACTGACTGTGTTTAGTTTTTTTAATGTATGGTGCAAAGCTGTATTGTATCTTATAACGAAAGGTTATATCTTTAAATCCTTACGTCGGTTATCTGTCTGTCACAGAATTAATTTAAAAATTCTTTCATTTGTTTAGAAATCACTGTTTAAACTGATCATAGGGTTTCACCTGTGTCGTCTCCTAGTGTCATATCGGTTACCTGTCTGTCACAGAATGAATTTTATTTTCATTTGTTTAGAAATCACTGAATAGCTTTGCCCCTCTTATCTGTCGGACATGGTTGAAACATCTGTGCCTGCTCCGTCCCTCAGATCCTTTTAACTCCAACCTCCTGATTGTTCCTGAGGTCAGAACTCAAAGCCACGGAGACATGTAACGGGGGTTCACATCTCTTCTTGACTATATCGTTAATAATGTCCCCATTAACACTTTTTATTGTTAGTCGTTGACTAACGTATGACAGTTAGACCCCAACTGAAGAAGCACAGACAGTTCCGATGTTGTCGATGATTTTTTTATGAAGTGCAATTTCAACAATGTGTCATTGTGTTTTCAGCTGTAGCCTAAACTGGTCAGGATGCAAAAGAAAATGAGTCTGATACCAGCGTTGAATGTTATATTCCTTATGCACTAAAAGGTGAACACACCAAGCACACTGTCTTTACAGTGGTAGGAATTAGTAGTCTGATCAAGGAAGAGTTAAGATTTAGTCAGTGTTTTTATAATAAACATGTTCTCAAACACAAACTATAAATTGCTAAATATGTTTATTGGAAAGTTACAGATAGCAGAAGAGACAAAAATCATTTTCTCAGTTTTCACATTTGAAATAATGGGGGTAAGTCATTGTAAGTCATAATGCTCTTACGACTTACAATGACTTACAAGTGTATGCACTATACAGGATTTACCCTATTCTACTTTATCGACAGGAATTGATAGGTCAAACAGCAAACATCCAGCCACAAATAGTCAATAAAAAAAGCATCAGGCTGTCTCTGAGATTTCACATGAACAACGGTTAAAGTTACTCAGGCTACCGAAGAATACCATAACTCCTCCATTCAATTAGGCCTAAGCGACGCACCCCAAGCTTCGATCCTTAACAAACAGCCATGTAGGCCTATATGGGCTCTTCCAGTCTCTCCACTGCTGGCTGTTCCAATTTAACGGGGGAGAGAGGAGCAAGAGGGGTTAGGATGGTGACCAGCTTCTGACGAGCTGTTACCACCTCCATCTTCAGCCAGAGAGGACATTATTTCTTCAGCTTCTTCTTGCGTTGTCTCCCCGACGGGAGGTGTGCCAACAGGGCTTGCAACAGGTGAATTGGTCGTGCTATTAACATCATCGCTATACAATTGCTTAGTAAAAATCTAAATGAATTAAACTGCCTTGTTTTCTTTTTGCCATGGCTATATGCTTACTGCAGAATGGATTTCAAAGACTTTGCGCGCCGATTAATGGCTCATATTTTTCCTACGACTCTTTGAGTCAACATGTACTAAACATGAGTTGAATTTGTACCGCAGCGCTGCCACGCCTTGATGCTTATGACACGAATAGCACGTATCGTTATCTTTATTGAAGTGAATTAGGTTTAAATCGCCGTCATGCATGAATGAGTGATATTTTTGCAATTTTACACATAATAATCCACAATGATCACATTACACAAAAGAGACACCCCCCCCAAAATTTCATATTCAGGGGAGCCGAGCACCCCCTAGCTCCCCCGTAGTTCACGCTCTGCATTGAAGGAAGAAGAAATGATTGCTGGTGTGAGCTTCAGCAGCAGGTGGAAAACGTGTCAGCTGCTCATTTACACTCGTCAAAGTAGTTCTTGGTGCCAGTTTGGCACAGACGAGAGGCGGACTTCAAAAACAACCTGTTGTGACAAAGAAAAGTGAAACAGTTTGTTAAAACAGCAGTTATTAATTTGTCCATAAGCAGCACATGGTTCCATAACTGTAATGTTTCTTTACTCTTCATTGGTTGAAGTTAAATGCCTGCACTTATATTTTGTTTGTTAGTATCTTTCCTGCCTGGATACAGAATATAATCTTCATTGTGACTTCACTTTTTTTTATTTAAACTGTGCAAAACAACAGATGTGTCCTCTTATCAAAAGTGCAACTGAAATTGTATTTTATCTTAAAGAAGAAAAATTAACAAATTAACAATTAGATTTCTAGAACAAATCCCACATCAAAATAACTCAATAAATAAAAAACAAATCTCTTCAAATAAATAAACTAAAAAGACGTATTGACGTCTGAAGTCAAACAAGTGAAATCTAAAGTAAATTATGCCCTAGGCCATTTTAAAGTTATATTTTCTTTCTTTTTTATCTCTTAACCGATTCACGATGCATCGTTACATCCCTAATACTGACTAAAACATTCTATTTTAAACCTTTTATTTAACATCTCTTTTGCAACAACATTTGAACATCGTCCAGGCTCCTTGCAGAGTTTAATCAATTCACAAATAAGCTAAATTAAAAGAAATGGTTGATGAGTAAACCAGGTGTACTTGCATTTTGTAACAGTACCACTTTAACTTAGCTGTACAGAAACTTACCCCCACTGATCAGTCTTCACAAAGCAAGCGATGTCGTCCGAAATGTCGTCATCAGTGAAGGCTTCAGGGGAGACAAAGAATGTTTTTTAATATGCAAAATAGCTCAATAAAAGTAACTTATATGTAACTTCTAAATGTTTCTGAAACAGCGAAATTTCTCAAATGACCTTTACCAACAAACAAGAAGAACAAACTTGTGCGTTGGTGTGTGCGTCGATCTCTTGAAGAGAATAGCAGGTGTGTGTGTGTGTGTGTGTGTGTGTTGTTGAGCGATGATGATTAGCTTCGGAGCGATTACCGACTCTGGAGTCATATGGCGCTTACCCACCGCAAATACCAGCTCTACTTGGCTCGGCTCGACCGCGGTGCCCCGTCCTACATTTTCCATTGCAGATTTAGCACTGCCTCGTGTGTGAGGCGAGCGTGGCTGGTTGTCATAGCTACGCCGCAGGAAACTGCCGTGACCTAACGCGACACACACACACAGAACGTCGAAGGCGTGTTGTTTTGGATTCTCGGCATGTGGCTGGCTAAACTATTTAAAAATATGGAGTTTGTTCAGGAAACCCCCTGTCTGTCGCTAGCAATGATGACGCAGTGATTAGTGACGATTCTCTCCGACCAATCAGTTGTCTGCAGGTTTTCACGTCACAGAAAAGAAGGAAATTAAACGAAGAACAACTAAAAGCTAAAAGGGAAAGTGACAGACGACAGTCGGGCTTTCAACACATGGAGATAATTACGGGATTGTAAATTATTCAAAACTGACCCCAAAGAATGATTTTCTGTTTGAGCAAAACATTCAACGCAAGTATATGACCTCCTGGTTAGATAACTGTTGATTCTAGCGGCCGCTTTGGACAAAAGAGGTAGTGTTTTTACCACACCTGCTGTCATAAAGCAGTCTCTTTTCTTTAAGAAACAAACACAAACTGAAAATTATCATCATGTCTGTATGTGACTCACCATCACAGGTTGTGTTGCACTTGTTTTTGGAGGAGCGATAGCCAGAATTACAGAAGGTCTTGTCAGACAGCTGGAAGATCCCGTAAAGGCCGAGAGAAGAAAGCTTGGTCTCCTCACTGGATCGGTCCTCGCTGGATCGGTCCTCGCTAGATCGGTCCTCGCTGGATCGCTTCTCGCTGGATCGCTTCTTACGTTTCCCACCTTCCTCAGCTTCGTCCTCATCCCTCTCATCGCTGTCTTCATCCTCGTCTTCATCCCTCTTATCACTGCCTTTAGCCTTGTCTCCATCCTCATCGACCGTGCCGTTGACACCCTGCGTTGTCATCTCGTCGCTCTCGTTCAGCAGTTCCCCCTGGCTAGAGTGCATCTCTGCAGAGTCAGACTCCTCGCTGCTCACCCCGCGCTTTCTTCTGTTTGGAGGTGGTGGGGTGATAGGCGTTTGGGTGGTAGGCGTTTGGGTGGTAGTTGGTGCGGTGATCGTTGTTTGGGTGGTAGTTGGTGCGGTGATCGTTGTTCCGGTGGTATTCAGTTGGATAGTTGTTGGTTCAGCGGTCGTTTCATTTACTTGTGGTGCAAGAGTTATGACCGGAGTTGTTGCCGCGGCTGTGGTTGTAGTTGTGCGTTTGCCGAACACCTTGACCAGGTTGGTGTTCAGACGGGACCTGCTGTTCACCTCACAGATAACTGCAACAAACAAGTCATGCACGCAGATGGAGGGAAGCAAAGAAGAAAAAGAAGAGAAATCATTTATAAATGATCAACGAAATCAATGAAAATACTTGTTGCAGAGGTAGGATACCCAGAAATTTATTTTTTGTCTTTTCTACCAACTGAGCTATCCGGGAGCCCGTGGACAATTTTTTTCTCCAGAGTTTCCTGTTTGCAGGAACAAACTCTTACTCTTATCTGTCTTCCTGCTCTATATTATCTCAGAGAGTGATTGATGCTGGTCACTCTGGAGGTGATGATGTGACTTATGTAACTCTCAGGAGTTTTATTAACCTCACCTGTTGCCAGGTATTGTTGCTTGAACTTTTGAAGACGTGGGGGCAGCGTGATCGCCTGCCCGAGCTTTTCTCTCAGTTCGCATCTAGAGACGATCCGGCCCTCGGACAGGCTGGGCACCAGAACAGCCACCGCCAATACCACCAGCAACCCAAACTTCATGTCAACAGTTTCTGTGGAGACAACATCATCAGGGTTAGAGGAGGATGGGCGTTAGGTGAGTCACCCTGTGTACAGTGTACCTCAACCCTGCAAAGTGTTTCCATTTGCAGGGGCAAAGCCAGACGTTGGAAACAATTGGAGCTGAGCCCAAAACCTAGGGAGTTTCCGGGCATGCTCCATATAGGGCAGTATTTGTACACTTCTTTTCCAAGCAATTTGCTAATTAGGGGCTACCACTGTGGCTCGGTGGTAGAGAGGTCGCCTGCCAATCGGAAGGTTGGTGGTTCGATCCCTGGCCCTGCAGTTCCATGCCGAAGTGTCCTTGGGCAAGACACTGAACCCCGAGTTGCCCCCGATGCTGCGCCATCGGAGTGTAAATGTGTGTGAGTGTTTACCTGATGAGCAGGTAGCACCTTGTACAGCAGCCTCAGCCACAGTGTATGAATGTGTGTGAATGGTTCCTGTACTATGTTAAAGCGCTTTGAGTAGTCGTTAAGACTAGAAAAGTGCTATATAAAAACAGTCCATTTAATAGAATGCCTGAAAATCTTTACATCATTTGGTCATCAAAACATGATGCCATGAAAAACAATCTTCTATATATCAACCATGGGTAGCTGTACCCCAGGGGGTACTTCTGCAGTTCCCAGAGGGTACGTAGAACGATAGTGAAAGGGAGCTCTACTGATAAATTATGATCTAAATGAAAGAATAGATCATCTGTAACACCTGAACACAACATGTTGCAGTTATCTGAAACTGTATAAAAATCTAGTTAAAGCGAGAACAGAATGTTTGCTAAAAGAAATTACTAAATGGTGTAAATAAATAGCTAAAAAACATTTAAAATAGATAAAAGTTGAAATAATTAGCTAAAAGTAATGGATAAAAAGGTTGAAACATTCAGCTTCACTCCAAGTCAGTAGGATTGCTGACCACGGAAGGCTTGTATCATGTGGACACGCCTACAGTTTTGTTGTCATTACTTCGAATTCCTCATGGGGGAGACAGAAACTACGAATATAGCTTTTAGCCTGATTCATGGTTCTGTGGTAATTCTGAGAAAATATTCGGTGCATTTGGAACCAGTTTCCACAGACAAACAGCAGAACTTATTAAAGGTGTAGACTCAGTTGAGTTTACAGTAAACGGGGTCGCCTGGTGGTGAGAAGAGTTTAAAACTAAAGAAAAGTCAGGAGTACATGGTGAGAAAAAGCTCACGAACTGTCGGTGATTCAGATTAAATACTGCAGAATGGTGTGCTGAAAAGAAACATTTAATTCACAGGATCGTTGAGAAATGTCTTCATAAATAACACATTGTTGCTTAAAATAAAGTTAAAAGTGAAATATTGGCCAGTGGGATGAGATCATTTTGCCTGATTTCAGAACCAGTCAAATCAACTATTTAAAAGTCAACTACTCAACTACTCAAATGATAAAATGCAAGTCCTGGTTTGACATATTTATCCTCCTTTGTAGAAAATCTGTGAGACAAGTGCAATAAACCGAGGAAGGCAAGCATACAAAAATTCTTCAAAAAAGTTTTAAACGCCGAATCAGACACATTATTGCATTTATTATATTAAATAACTATGAGAACCTGAGATTATTTTACCTGATTCCAGAGTCAAAACAAATCAACTGTTTAAAGGACAGCTTGTCAATGATAAAGTGTGGGTCCCTGAGTGGTCTAGTAGTAGAGATGTAGCCCATATATAGAGGCTCAGTCCTCGACATATGGGCCACGGGTTCGAAACCAACCTGCTGCCCTCTCCTGCATGTTATTCCCCCTCTCTCCCTCTCTCCTTTCATGTTTCAGCTGTCACAATAAAAAAATAAATAAAGTAATAAAATAATAATAATAAAGTGTAATTTTTTCTGTCTTGTTTCAAGATTTATTTATAACGATATTTATAACGGGGGAAAGTGAACCGAAAACAACAAGCATACAAACATTTAACAAAAAACAACTCTTAAAGTCTGAATTTAAAGAAGTATATTAACAGAAATGTAGTTTCATGTTCTTAAAAGTGTATTTGCATGTAGAAAACATTTTTTGTGTCCTCCTTTATTCTACAAAATCAGATAACCAATCCGCACATCATCACCAGGACGAGTAAAGTTATTAAAACACACCATCATACCTTTCAATTGTATCCGTCATTAATGCACAAACAGTTGTAAAGTAAAAGTTGTTCACAGCTTAAAGTAAGCAGAGACCAAAAACTGGCCCTAGGTGAATATATTGCTGATTTTATGAGTAAATTAAAAGTTATTTTATAATCTTTCTGTGTTTTGTTTAGCTTCAAACAGAGTGGTGAGGTAAACAAACATGGCAACAGAACAAGTTTTGAAATCATCATCAAATAAAACTTTTCATACAATATAACAAAAACAGCACAGACAATATGGCAATCCAAACAATTAGAACAAAAAAAGATGTTTCTTACGGTTCGAATGTTGTTCCAAGTAGAGTATGAACTTTCTTTATTGATGGAAGTTTGCAGCTCTGTGTCTTCAGACAGAAAAATCTGAGTTTATATACCATGACTTCAAGCGGTGTACCGACCTGTTTTACGAGTCATCATGGCTCGTTTCCTTGAAGAGCCTATTAAATATTCAGTCACCATGACTCAACACAGTTTCTGTGACCATTGTTTAAACATGAAGTACGTTTAAAACAGTTACATCAGAGACTGTTCACCCAACACAAGACCTTCCTCCACAGCACTGTGGAGGAGGGTCTGGCTAGTCCACACAGCATTCCGGGATGGGGAAAAAACGTGCTCTGGTTTATTGGCATTAAACCAATCACAAGCGCCGTACGGAGCCACGGTACCTCTGCAAAATAGCCTCAGGAAGGAACTTGTTTTGGTGGAACATGTGGACGTTCAGAAGTTGTTTTTAGTCGTGCGACAGAAAACTCAGATTGGACAGATAGTCTAGCTAGCTGTCTGGATTTACCCTGCAGAGATCTGAGGAGCAGTTAACCATAGTCCTCACAAATCCACCGGAGGTTAGAACGCCAACACAAAGAAAGAGGAAGGGGACGGATATCGGCGAAGATACATGCATCCGGCGAAATATCCTGCGGCTCCGAAGCAATTCCGGAAATGGAACGTCGAGGAGGTCAAGGTTAGGAGCACTTGTTGGTTGGAAAGGTTGTTTCTGCTTCTAAATGATTCAAATTAATGAATGAGGCTTATATTTGACAGATTATAGCCCGCACAGAACTTTGTACCTTTTGAAATACCTTTTTACCTTTTTAATGCAACAATAAGTACCCTGGAATTTGCCTTTGTGAAGGTGAATACATAAACAAATAAAAAGCAGGCTACCACACAACCGACTCACAGCAACCTGTTTCACAGCCTGAATATTAAAACTCTCTGCTTCTATCATTTCCAGCCAAATTGATTAGACCATTAAATATAGAACTGTATCTGGATCGTTTCCAGTTTCTAAAATGTGAGGATTTTTCTGCATTGAGCACATTTACTACTACAGTACATTTTCCCAATGATACTAACATATTTTTACTGAAGTAACATTTTCAATGCAGTACTTTGACTTGTAACAGAGTATTTTTACAGTGTGGTGTTAGTACTTTTACTGAAGTAAAGGATCTGAATACTTCTTCCACCACTGATCAGGTCATATCTTTAAAACATTAAGAAGGTGATATAGTGCACGTTGCTGCACTGGTTTCCTGCAGATGATGAATGATCAGAAACAGCTGTCAGACTGGTTAGCTGTCACATTCTGCAAACTCATGATGTTAATCACGCAAAGTCCCAAACACCTGAGCTCTTTGTTCACTGTGAGGTGAGCCCAGTTAGAGTCAAACAGGTGCTTTTCATGTCACAACTCAACAGGTAACCATTGTTTCTTCGCACAGACACAGTCTCATCTTACACACCCACACAGGCAGTGGTATAGTCTAATGTATTGTAGTGGGGTATACTGTATTGTATATGTATGGGCCTGTATATATGAGCCTGGGGGGGGGGGGCATATCATAGTTGTAGGTCTGGGATCCTCCCCCAGGGAAATTGTGAGCATCAAATACTTTATTTCCTGCATTCTGATACACTTTTATGCACCAATTAACGGTGAAAATACCTTTATTTAGCCTATGCGAAGAAAAAAAACATGGATGACAATTCAAAATATATCAAAAATATAATGTTAAGTATGTTGTTTACCAGCTGCTGTCAAACAACAACCACATGCATCAGGTCCAGTTCTATAATGTAACTAAGTACATCCACTCAAGTATAGTACTAAATTTAAAAAATATAATTATAATGGAAAGTATGTTGTTACGTGACAGTGCGCATTTTTAAGTGGGAATATGGAAATCCTGGAGCTTTCTTAGTGGGTATACTGCGTATACCTGAGTATCACGTAGACCACTGCACACAGGTTTCAGCTCATTACTCCTCATTTCAGAATCAATGTGGTGCCTTCAAGGTGCTTGTTTCCTCCTCCAACTACGCAACAGTCCAAAACCAAAATATATTTAGCGTACTATCATATGACCAGTGGTGGAAGAAGTATTCAGATATTTTACTTTAGTTTATGAACATCAAACATTAAAGGTCCCATATCATGCTCATTTTCAGATTCTTACGTATTTTGGGTTTTTCCTAGAATGTGTTTACATGCTTTAATTTCATAATGTCTGTCTGAATATACCTGTATGGACCTTTTTCACAGCAGACTTGTCATAGTAGGCAAAGCACAGCTGAAATTGATAATGATGGCTCAATTCCATCAAGTGTCCCAGTAAGCTATTTCAGTGAGCCAGCATGCACAACACCAGGACCTCTCCTAAGTGGAATGCAGCCATCATTAATGGTTTAATACCAGGACCTCTCCTAAGTGGAATGCAGCCATCATTAATGGTTTAATACCAGGGTCTCTCCTAAGTGTAATGCAGCCATCAGTAATGGTTTAATACCAGGACCTCTCCTAAGTGGAATGCAGCCATCATTAATGGTTTAATACCAGGACCTCTCCTAAGTGGAATGCAGCCATCAGTAATGGTTTAATACGAGGACCTCTCCTAAGTGGGATGCAGCCATCATTAATGGTTTAATACCAGGGTCTCTCCTAAGTGGAATGCAGCCATCATTAATGGTTTAATACCAGGGTCTCTCCTAAGTGGAATGCAGCCATCATTAATGGTTTTGAATACACCTGTGCTTTTCCTACTATGACATGTCAACGTCACTGCACTGTCAATGCAGCCGGGGAATGACTAACTCCTCCGAAAAACGCTTCCATTGGTCGTTTCATCAAGCAGCAATTACGACATATATTTACATTTATAGTGACAGTGACCATGGGTCAAACAAACACAGGACTTTCACCCAGGATACCGGGGTTCATTTTCGTTTGAACATGAAGTAAACGGTGAGGTTTACTCTACGAAGCAGCGTTCAGCGTCACGTGCGCAACTGAAAGTGAAGTAACTAACGTCTGATTTTAACACAAACCACAATGTTTTAATTAAGTAGTTTTGGGGCCTAAATGTAGTCAAACTGCGACCTTTTCACTCTGTTAATGACCATAACGTTCTCTGGTTTAGATATTAGAACGGAAAATACTGCTCTGGGTCGCATTACAAAGTAGGAACAAACAACACGATTTTATGACCACCTTACACCAAACGACTGGGACGACGGGAGCGCGCCCCAACTCTAGCTGACTCTTGATTTCATTCCGATAATGTAAATGTGTCTGAAACAGTGGAATCGTTTGAAAAGTCGTTTGGTGTAAGGTCAGCATTAGCTGTCTTTATATTCTTTATATTCTCTTCAACAGATGCCTTGTTGCTAAAATATGCTTTACAAATAAAGCTGCCTTGCCTTGCCTTGAAACAGGACTGTAGTAGGGGAGACTGGGGATGGTTGTAACATTTTTGACATTTCTGTCTGTATCTTGGAGCTCTTTTATGCCAGTGTGTTCAAAATGTGATTCAAACTAGTTCCACGTGTCTGCTATAAAATGGTGTAGCTGTTATCTCTGCAACCCAAACAGTAAAATGCATGGTTTGTTAACCCGTCAACAGTAGCAAACATAGCATGTGAATTATTGTTTCTGGCGACAATGTCAGAGAAGAAGGACCACCATGCATTCCTCAGTTCCACATTATTGCGCCAAGTCATTCCCATATGGTCCATTCACTTCCACGTTTACTTCCATTAACCTGTGAATTTTGGTTTCCAGAACTGCAATCTTCAGTAGAAGTTTGTGATAATCATCCATGGAGAAGGGAGGCATCTTACTGCTAATTAGCTTTAGCTAAGTACCAAGTTTCCTTGCGTAAATATCATTTTATCAGCCGTGGAATGTAACTATGCCGTACTTCATTACAACTGTAAGGTACTTTTAATTGAGTATTTTCATTTTCTCCTACTTGCCTATTGTACGTTTTTACTTCTCTATTTTTTATAGCTTTAATTACTTTGCATATTCATATTAATTATGCAAAATATTATGAATACTCTTAAGAGGAGACTTTATTGATCCGGTGGTAAGAATTCACAAGCTAGCTGCCAAGTCAAATTTCCGCTGTTATTTTGGTGAAAGTAACTCAAAAGATCTGAATAAAGCTGCATCTAATCTGAAGACATCTAAATCGGTCATCTGTGAAGTCTCCTCAATCCATTTCCAGATATCACTGCTAAAAAGGGAATTTGAATAGATGACTGTACCTTGTCGCAGAAATGTGCTATATACAGTAAATAAAGTTGCCTTGCCTTACTGTAAGTTATCAGAATAAGTAATCTGATCAGAAAAGATTTAAGATCAGTCTGTGTTTTTATAAAAACTCAAATACAAACCATATATTGCAGATATAAATTTATTGTAAAATCACAGATAGCAGAAGTAGGTAAAACAATATCATCAAAACTATTCAAATTACTGAGATACATTTGTCAGTTCAACTTCAAGTTCTGGTGATTTTTGGGGGCAAATTCACCCACAAAGGAACTGAAACAAAATAACTTTATTAAAGAAATCTCACTGGTTAATTAAAATGAAAAACTGTGACATGCTCCACAATGTTTGAGATTAAACCATGCGGGTCGGAGGTCACATTAAAGGTAGAAGAAATGATTGTTGGCATGAGCTTCAGCAGCAGGTGGAGAACGTGTCAGCTTCTTTTTAACTTTCGTCGAAGAAGTGCGTGGTGTTATATTTGCACTCGCGAGAGTCTAAAAACAACCTATTGCGACAAAGAAAAAAGTAAAAAAATGTTAGTACAGCCGTTATCAATTTGTCAGTAAACAGCATATTCTTTTATCATTTTATTGTTTCATTATTCTTTACTGTTTGAATTCAATTCATTTTCTTTTAAAACATCCTAGCTCATGGTCTGTCTACCTTGGATGGTTTAGACATTATTGCTAATAATCAAAATCCTTGAGGACAAAATTGCTTTCTGTGGGAGTGTGTGCAGCCCGTTAAAAACTCCGTTGGAAAATGTACTGGTTGTAGTGTCCCTTTTAAAAAGGTATTTCAAAAGGTACAAAGTTCTGGGTGGCTATAATCTGTCAAATATAAGCCTCATTCATTAATTTGAATCATTTTGAGGCAGAAACCACCTTTCCAACCAACAAGTCCTCCTAACCATACAACGCTATGAGTTGTTAAGTCTATATACTCAACGTTCCACTTCCGGGATTGCTTCGGTGCCGCAGGAAATTCCGCCGGATGCATATTTTTTCGCCGGTGTTTGTTTTTTCGTGTTGTAATTTTGAGGACTATGGTTAACTGCTCCTCAGATCTCTGCAGGGTAAATCCAGACAGCTAGCTAGACTATCTGTCCAATCTGAGTTTTCTGTTGCACGACTAAAACAACTTTTGAACGTACACGTTCCACCAAAACAAGTTCCCTCCTGAGGCTATTTTGCAGAGGCACCATTGCTTCGCCCTGCGCTCACCACCGCCCAAGATGATTGTGATTGGTTTCAAGAAATACCAATAAAGCAGAGCACGTTTTTCTCCCATCCAGGAATGCTGTGTGGACTAGCCAGACCATGGTCTGGTAATGAGAGACTATGAGTTATTTATCCCCACCCTCTAATACGACCCACAGGAGCTTTTCATAAAATAGCGCCCCTAGCAGTGGCAGGAAATAATGGCTCATAACTAAACGCATTTTTTTAATGTAAAGCTCCCAATTTAAACATGTTCTTAACGTTTTCTGTGTCGCAGTTTGGTTATGTTTTGGAACCAAAACTACTTAATTTAAGTTAAAAAAAGATAATGTTTTGAGTTAAAGGATTTACCCATGTGACACCGAACATGACTTTGGTAACGTAAAAGAAAAAATAACTAAATATTTTTTATTATCAAACAGGCACCGCCACTATAAATGACTATAAAGCGATCACATAATTCAATGCATAATCAGCAAAGTCCGCATATTCATGCGGGGGCCGCATTTTTTCAAATATGCCGGACTTTCACCGCATAAATTGCCGATTTCTGCGCAAAATATGCAGTGCTTGCATGATTTCATAATCCCCATTCGGGAAAAGTCACATATACAAATTACAAGCAGCCATTCGCCTGGGAATAATTATGTAATATTGTAAAGAGGGTTAGTAAATATTTGAGCTCTTAAGTTGGTATCCAAAAAGAAACCTATCTTAATATCTGATATTATCTGTTTAAGGTCCTGCTGCTATATTATTAACGATTTTTGAAAGTCTGTCTCTTTTGTATCTTTTATTTCCCTGTTTAGACTATTACTTTTATTTTTACTTTGATATTATATTATTTGTATATATTGTTGTATCTTATTTGTTTACTTATTGCAATGACTGAATATCTGTAAACTATTTTTGGAAATTAAGTTTAAAAAAAGCAGGGTGTTGGGGAAATCACTTTTTCTTCACTTTTTCATTAAACCGCAGTTTTTGCAAGTTTCCCGCAATTTTTGCAAGTTCCCGAATTTTTTGCAAGTTCCCGCAATTTCATTGCATAAAATTGCATAAATATCCCGCATATTCCATCGCATTTTTTAAGAAAACGTTCCGCATAATCAAGGATTTTTGCCCGCAACAATCACAAAAAAACTCTGCGTTTTCTGGAAGGACTGATATAGGTTGTATGTTGCTGCTTAAACAAACGAGCTCTGGGAGCAAGTGGAAAAAAAAGGACTTAAGGCACAGGGTGCTCCTACAGACAGCAACTACTTCTTGTCAGACGCTCACTTTTTGGCACCTGTCCAAAAAGTCACATTTTTTTTTAGTTTTATTACATATACATTACTTTTACACTATCTATATGCAATATTCATTCTAACTTAAACAATTCCAATACAATAAGAGATAAATTTCGAAACTTACCCCCACTGATCAGTCTTCACAAAGCAATCAATGTCGTCCGTAATGTTGTCATCAGTGAAGGCTTCAGGGGGAGAAAAAAGAACAGTTTTTAATGTGCAAAATATGTCATTTAAATATTCATCATGTCTGTATGTGTCTGGTTGAAAGACTCACAATCGCAGGTTGTGTTGCACCTGTTTTTGGAGGAGCGATAACCAGAACTACAGAAGGTCTCGTCAGACAGCTGGAAGATCCCGTAAAGGCCGAGAGACGACTCGGTTTCCTCACTGGGTTGCTTCTCATGTTCCCCATCTTCCTCAGCCTCGTCTTCCTCAGCCTCGTCTTCATCCGCCGTCTCGTTGCGCCAGTTCAGCAGTTCCTCCAGCCCCGAGTCCATCTCTGCCGAGTCAGACTCCTCGCTGCTTGCCTCGCGCTTTCTTCTGTTGTTGCCAGCTCCGGTTCCGTTTGTGCCTAGGGTTGACTTTGTGGCACCTGTTGGGATTGGTTGAGTGGTCGTTGGAGCAGTGGTAGTTGTGTGGGTGGTCCGTTGTGTTTTGACCGGAGTTGTTGGCTTGGTAGTTCTTTGGATGTTAGTCTGTCGTGTTTTGACCGGAGTTTTTGGCTTGGTAGTTCTTTGGGTGGTAGTCTGTCGTGTTTTGACCGGAGTTTTTGGCTTGGTAGTTCTTTGGATGGTAGTCTGTCGTGTTTTGACCGGAGTTTTTGGCTTGGTAGTTCTTTGGATGGTAGTCTGTCGTGTTTTGACCGGAGTTTTTGGCTTGGTAGTTCTTTGGATGGTAGTCTGTCGTGTTTTGACCGGAGTTTTTGGCTTGGTAGTTCTTTGGATGGTAGTCCGTCGTGTTTTGACCGGAGTTTTTGGCTTGGTAGTTCTTTGGATGGTAGTCTGTCGTGTTTTGACCGGAGTTTTTGGCTTGGTAGTTCTTTGGATGGTAGTCCGTCGTGTTTTGACCGGAGTTTTTGGCTTGGTAGTTCTTTGGATGGTAGTCCGTCGTGTTTTGACCGGAGTTTTTGGCTTGGTAGTTCTTTGGATGGTAGTCCGTCGTGTTTTGACTGGAGTTTTTGGTTTGGTAGTTCTTTGGATGGTAGTCTGTCGTGTTTTGACCGGAGTTGTTGGCTTGGCTGTGGTTGTAGTAGCAGAGTCAGACACCACGCTGCCTGCCTCGCTGCTCGCCGCACGCTTTCTTCTGTTTATGACTAGGGGTGAATTTGTGGCATCTGTTGGGATTGGTTGGGCGGTATTTAGTTGGATAGTAGTTTCATTGACCATAGTTGTTGGCGTGGCTGTGGTTGTGCGTTTGCCGAACACCTTGACCAGGCCGGTGTTGAGATGGGACCAGCTGTTCACCTCACAGATAACTGCAACAAACAAGCCATGCATGCAGATGAGAGGGAGAGGCCAATGGAGAATGCTTTTTTACAGGGCCCAGAATGTTTCTCTATGCCCCTGCAGGTGGGACACAGCCTTTATGGTGCTGGTCTGTGAATTGGTCATGTTGCGTTGGATCGATTGATAGGTATGCTGGTCTATTAATGTCAATGACATAGAATGGGTTTGTATAGATCTGTATCCATAAAAAGTCTGTGGCCTTCATGTTGTTGTGCTCAATACTATTCATGTATGTTGGGCACATTTCTTCTGGTTTGTGTCACCTTAAATATTTCATTACCAATTTAGGTTAGTGACAGAGGTAATTTTGAGGCTGTGTGTGTGTGTGTGTGTGTGTGTGTGTGTGTGTGTGTGTGTGTGTGTGTGTGTGTGTGTGTGTGTGTGTGTGTGTGTGTGTAGTGTAGTGTTTTATGGAGCTGTTTGCTGTTTGTTGACATGTTAACAGAGAGCAATACAGAGTATTGCAGTTTTACTAGTATGTAAACCTATCTTTTGAAATGGTTGGTGCCCCACCAATTAGTTTTTTACATAAAACGCTACTGAAAACTCCTGGATTATTGGAGAAAATCATTGACGGATTAATCATCAATGAAAACAATTGTTAGTTGCAGGCAGGGCTGGGCAATATATTGATGTTATAGCAGCATAGATACATGAGGCTAGATATCGTGTCAAATTTTGGATATCGTAATATCGTAATATAAGTGTTGTCTTTTCATGGTTTTACAGGCTGCATTACAGTAAAGTGATGTCATTTTCTGATCTTACCAGACTGTTCTGTTTTATTATTTGCCTTTACTCACTTAGTCAACATATCAACATTATTGATGATTATTTATCACAAATCGCATTGTGTAAATGTTTTGTGAAAGCACCAAAAGTCAACCCGACAATATCGCCGCAATATCGACATCGATGAATTTGGTCAAAAATATCATATTTGATTTTATCCATATCACCCAGCTGTAGTTGCAGCCCTATACGTTTTTTATCTTACATGTCAAGTCACTGCTGTGTTGTCAATCAATTAATTAATTAATGTATCTTTTGCATGTGGACATCTCTTTCTGCAGAGTTTTTCTTCCTGTCTGCAGGAACAAACTCTCTTACTCTTATCTGTCTACCTGCTCTGTATTATCTCAGAGAGTGATTGATGCTGGTCACTCTGGAGGTGATGATGTGACTTATTTAACTCTCAGGAGTTTTATTAACCTCACCTCTTGCCAGGTATTGTTGCTTGAACTGTTGAAGACGTGGGGGCAGCGTGATCGCCTGCCCGAGCTTTTCTCTCAGTTCGCATCTAGAGACGATCCGGCCCTCGGACAGGCTGGGCACCAGAACAGCCACCGCCAATACCACCAGCAACCCAAACTTCATGTCAACGGTTTCTGTGGAGAAAACATCATCAGGGTTAGAGGAGGATGATGTTGGTGAGTCAAATTGTTTTCATTTGCAGGGGTGAAGCCATTTTGGGCTCAGCCCACACCTAAGAAGAGTATGCTCCATTTACAGCAGCAGCCAGAGCCCTACGCATAAGTAAACTAAGCAGCTGCTTGGCTTCCAGGAGGCCCCAAGAATGATTGAAATGTCCCACAAGAGAGCTTGAAACAGAGCCATGCGCTAACTACCCAACAACTCAACAAATAATAACCATAAGTAATCAGCCAACCTCAGGTGTTCATGATTAACATCATGAGTTTGCAGAATGTGACAGCTAACCAGTCTGACAGCCGTCGCTGATTGTTCATCATCACTGCAAGAACAGCAACGTGCACTTTATTAACTTTATTATTTATTGTTTTAAAGGTCCAATGTGTGGGAATTTCTCCCATCTAGCTTTGAGATCATATATCGCAATCAACTCTCTCGCGCCACACAGTTCAAAGTACGTATTTACAGCTACTGTAGCCGTTCGCTGTCTCTTTCGATCCCCTTTTCCTTCATCAGGTCTTTCCATCTTTGGAAGGCAGCTCCAATGTTCATTCTTTTTTGTGTGACAGTGAAAATGCGAAAGGCACAGCAGCATGTCCTGTATGTCCCTTACCGGCTAACGTATTTCAAGATGGAGCATGAATATGGAGTGTCTACCCCAGTTCATGCAAATGCAAATGTAAAATTTCAAGCCAAAAGGAATACTTGGAATTGGTGGTGGTGTTAAATATTCATGAAATGGGACAAGTTTGTGAATGGGCAACACAAAAACGTTACACACTGGACCTTCAAAGATGTAACCTGATCAGTGATGGGAGAAGTATTCAGATCCTTTACTTAAGTAAAAGTACTAATACCACAATGTAAAGATACTCCGTTACAAGTAAAAGTCCTACATTGAAAATGTTTCTTAAGTAAAAGTATGTAGGTATCTTCAACAAAAGGGCAGTGGTGGCCTAAAGGTTAAAGAAGCGAGCTTGTGACCGGGAGGTCATCGGTTCAATCCATAGACCAAGAGGAAAAAATCTGGGTGGGGAAAGGGAAAGATCAGCTCTTGTCCCTCCCTCATTGCCATCACTGAGGTGCCCTTGAGAAAATCCCTTAACCCCAACCGCTCCAGTGGAGCTTCTCAGTGGCCAGCGTATCAGACTGTGGTTGTACTGGGCAGCTTCCTGTTATGAATCTGTAACTGTGTGAATGTGATCAGGGCGTTCCTGCAAAAGAGAAGCTGCCTCTCAGTGAATCTTCCCTGAATAAATAAAGGCAAAAAAGGTAAAAGTACACTTTAGAAACTGGAAATGAGTTCTGTCAAAAACCTAAAAGTTTCAGGGCTTTTGAGAAAAACATTCGTTTTCATTTGTCAAATAACAGAACTTTTTAAAGGTGTAGACTCAGCTGAGTTTACAGTAAACAGGGTCGTCTGGTGGTGAGAAGAGTTTAAAACATGTTTCTGCTAAAGAAAAGTCAGGAGCACATGGTGAGAAAAAGCAGAACTATCAGTGATGATTCTGATTATTAATAATTATTGCAGAACACTGTGCTGAAGAACTTCATCTACTGTTGTTTTACCTGATTCCACAACAAATGAGATCATCTATTCAAAAAAGCAGTGTTAGTAGTTAAAGTCTTAATTTAAAGAAGTATAGTTACAGACATATATGTTCATGTCCCTAAAAGTATATTTGCAGAAGCATCCGAAAATAAATTCATACTTAAAATAAAGTTTTTATTGTCAATGACACACAAATAAATCCTGCACTGTATGTTCATTATTTCTTTGTAGTATGAGATTATTTGACCTGACTACAGAACAAATCAAATCATCTATTGAAAAGTCAACTACCGGTATTCAAATGATAAAATGCAAGTTTTTTTATGTCTTGTTTTAAGATATTTATCCTCATTTCGAGAAAATCTGTGATTGAAATGAACCGAGGAAAACAAGCATACAAACATTATTCTTAAGTGGAAAAAAGTTTTAAAGGCTGAATTTAAAGATTTATATTTACAGAAATGTATGTCTGTGTTTTTTGTCATCCTTTTATCAGATAAACAATCTGCACAACATCACGGCAAATAAAGTTAATAATTTTAATTATATCCAATATTAATGCACAAACAGTCAGAAAGTACAAGTTGTATCCAGAAGACACGTAGCAGGCAAAGACCAATAACTGGTCCTTCAAAGAGTAAAACAAACATGGCAACAAAACAAGTGATGAAATCTTCATCAAATATAACAAATACAATATACCAAAAACAGCACTGACAAAATGGCAATACAAACAATGATAACAGAAAAAAGATGTTTCTTACGGTTCAAACGTTGTTCCAAGTGGAGGATAAACTTTCGTAGTTGATGGAAGTTTGCAGCTCTGTGTCTTCAGACAGAAAAATCTGAGTTTATATATCATGACTTCAAGCGGCAGACCACCCTGTTATCATGGCTTGTTTACTCAAAGCAACGGGAACAATAGTCAAAAGTCATCATGATTCAACACAGTTTCTGTGTCAATTGTGAAAACGTGAAGTACATTTAAAAAGAACAACCAACAATGACATCAGAGACTGTTCACCCAACAGCTGAACATGACATTGACAGCTTGTGTTGTCTTTCGTATCAAATTACAGCGATAAAGCATCATAGTCAAAATCACACAGAGTGACCACAGGTTGCGTGGGTGTACTTTTGTATGTTGAAATCTCAACATTGGTTATCTGTCACAGAATGATATATTTTATTGTTTTATAAATCACTGAATGGCTTTGTCCCGTCCTGTCGGACATGGTTTAGACATGTGTGCCTGATCGGTAACTCAAGGGTGTCACACTCAAGGGCCTCACACCAGAAAATGAGCATTTGAGCCCGGTCGCAACGCACACACTACGCACTGCGTCCAGCAAAGTGCGGGTCGATGAAATATGAGAAAAGTCTGTCTGCATGTTCTGCAGTGTTTGTTTAGTTTGCTGTCACATTACTCAGCCCCGTATTTGTGAATACAAATATCTGAACTGAAAGGTTTGTCACAAAAATATGTTGTTGCGTATCATAGCACATTTTTGGGTGGGTATATGGAGATCCTGGAGATTTCTTAGTGGGTATACTGTGTATACCTGCCTATCACGTGGACTACACCACTGAGTCCAAACCCCAAAGCTATTCAGGTTTCAGTTGTTTAATCTTTTGATTATTGTGGATCAGTGTTTCCCAAAAAGACTAAGATAACATCCTCAAATATCTTGTTTTGTCCATAACTCAAAGATATTCAGTTTACTGTCACAGAGGAGAGAAGAAACTAGAACATATTCACATTTACAGTTTTTCTCAATCGCTTCTGCACAATCCTCAAATGACTATTAAACTTTGTCATACTATATATGACGATTTATATGAACATCAAGTCAGTTGTTCACATGACTATAGTCATTTATTATTGCTTTGGCACAAAATGCACCGAGTGAGCCCTGCAGATCTAAATAGTTTGCAATTATTTGCTATTGAATCATATAACTCCCAAATGCAACTATACACATGTTCATTGTGTAAATCCATACATGCAAAATAGAGCAACCAACAATCACAATAACCCGTCACATATATATTAGATACATAATAGTAATGTGGTTAAAGGGAAACTTCACCGATTAGCATTAAGCTTTGTATCAGTAGAAACCTGTTAGTATTTTTGAATGACCGTGCTTCCCTCCCTCATGTCCCCCTGAGAGGGGAGATCTCTGTATTGTGGGTCTGGAAAAAAGCCTCAGATGACGCAAAATGACGATTTTTGCGTCATCTGAGGTTTTTTTGCCCAGAGGCAAAAGACTACAGCCTGTATTAGGAGCCACTTCCGCATAGCCCAAAGGGGGTTGGACTGTCGGCTTTTTCCGGAGATTGCCGAGGAAAAAACGAGTGTCAGCCATCTTGAATCCTCGCTTAGCTTCTCAGCAGGAGCAGAAACTGTTCATCCCGACGGAAATTTTAGAACAACAATTATGTGCATTCAAACTACCACACACGTGTACCACCGGGATACATTTGAACACATCGGAGAATATGCAGACCACTTTATTACAGACGCAATACTCAACACACTACGCAAGCTTTGCCTGCACGGAGACCAGCGGTGGTGCTCGATACCTGTGGCCGGTAAAGTGACCTCATCAGCGGGGAGCGTTGAACGAGTGTGCCGGTGGAAAGCTAACGCTAGCCAGACACCTGTTCACCAATCCTGCTTGCAAGTGTCCGCTCATTAAACAAACTGGACTACATTCAAACTTTAACGAAACTCCCAACGTGAGTTCAGAGACTGCTGTGCTGTGTTTTTGTTGTTGTGGAAATATTGCTGTGGACTATATATCTATGGCTGTGGACAATCCAGCCTGCTGCTCTGTCACCGGGTAAGACTACTAGTGGAGGTGGGCTGTGTTACCCCGGACTGCCTGTTGCAGAAATGGGGTGATTTGTATCCAACTAACTGCTAACTGCTGGTGGAGTTTGTGACTGTAAAATGCCGACAATTCTAGCTACATCCCACGCAAATTTACGCTGTGTTTATACTCAATGTTTATACCACAGCCCACCAAGAGCTAATGCTAGTAGCTATGTGTTAGCCTTATTTTATGGCTTGGTTGAATTCTAATGTAGAATGCAGTCTGTTATGTAAGGGATAATGTAGAGCGAGGCGGTTGTTATAGCGAATACAACCCCGACAGGGTGATCAGGACCCCGACGCAACCGGAGGGGTCTTGATCACCCTGTCGGGGCCTGTCCATTCGCTTAAAACTACCCTACTCTTATCCCGCTATTACATGGCTACTTACCAAATAAATCAATAATTTGACTAATAACTTGATAAAATATAGATTTAAATGGGAGTTTATTGATTTAAATACGATTGTATTGCTTCCACTAGAGAAAATAGTCTGTTCCGTCTCTACTGTTGGAATCCTGCGTCCATAGCAACGTAAAAACTCTGTAATGCAATCCTTCGTCTATTAGCTACTCAACACCACCTTACGGGCTGTGGTAGTAGCCGTATATTTTATGAGGTGCTGCCGTGGTGGACAAATGACCCAGCTGCTGTTTTAATCACTGCAGGAATTGACACAACATTAGCTGAAGCGTTGTAGTGAGCTAGCGGGCTATCGGCTGCTCTAATTTACAGTAAACTGAACATTTATGTTGACGGTGAAGTGAGACACGGTGAATGGCTTCTTTGGGAATATTTATGTGGACGTTTATGTCCTCATTCATCTCGTTTCCTTTTTGCAAAGCCGCTGCATGTTGAAACACCTGTAAGTTAACGTTAAACAAGTTGCAATGTAAGCTAACTAATTAGCGTTGTTGTCCCTACGGCTGTTGCTGCGTAGCTAGCGATCATAGACGGTTTAGAAAGATACTAGCGATAGACGCTCATCAGATCTGCTGTCATTGCTTGAATTGGAGGACAGAAGTTGCTCCACGTTTCCCCACTTTTTGCCACAGCAGATAGGCTAAATTATCCGGACTTCTTTCAGCGGATTGATTGATAGCTGTCCTCCAGAGTGAACAGAACGGCGTCCATGGCAATGCTCTGCTTTTGCATGGCAACGGTGTGTTATCCTTAGCAGCGGTCTGTTATCAAGAAAATAACAGACCGCATTCTACATTAGAATTCAAGCAAGCCATGTAATAATTCTTGATAACAGACCGCTGCTAAGGATAACACACCGTTGCCATGGAAAAGCAGAGCGTTGCCATGGACGCAGTTTTGTTCACTCTGGAGGACAGCTATCAATCAATCCACTGAAAGAAGTCCGGATAATGTATCAGCTGTGGCAACAAAAAAAAGCATGTTTTAAATGTGTAACACCACTTGAGCCACGGTGAAACGTTTTTTCGTGTATATGGTTGAAATGACAATAAAACACACTTGTTGAGTTGATCGTCTCACTGTCTGTCTGTAAAGGGTAGGCGTGGCTTGGGAGTGGCCTCATACAGCAGCAAAGCAAGTGCATTCTGGGATTTGGTGTCTTTCATCCATATGAGTCAAAAACACATTTTCTGGCTTATCTCGGCCTAGAAGGCCCCAATTTCAATTTTCTTTTCACATTTCTACTACATTAGTGACCCAATTTAAAGATATATTCAGCTTTCCAGCAGTGAAATTTCCCTTTAAGCTCTCCGACTTGAAAGCGCTCTGTTTTATGTTGACACCACATTGTGCTCTTTCATTCTGAGATTATTTTCCATTGGATATTTAAGTGCATTAGCGTTTTGTCATGGCTAGCCAAGTGGCACTATACCCATGGAATTGAAAGGGGGATTTAATTGTTGCATGTTTTGTTGTGCATGATCCAAAAAAAAACAACTCTGCTTTCTTCACAAATCGCAACCTGTAACTAACTAACTAAATAAACAACTCGTGCATGAAAACTAGCAGACAGACCAGGTCAGAGTGTTTAACCAAAACTGAGCCAAGACTAACCGGTTTGTATAGTTTGGTTATTTTTTTGCTGTAACATGATTCAAACAAATGCATGGAAAGTGAACACACATGCATCTTCCCAGGACGTCTGATGCACAAAGGTCAAATACATTAAAGCAAGTTATAGTGTTATAACAATGAGGTGTTAAGGTCAGTATCGGTAAGTGCATGGATGCAGAGGTTAATGTGACGCGTGTTGTCGGTGTCAAACAAAAGAAGGCAACGTAGCAAAGAAACCAATCAGTGCTCGCGGAGCGACGGGACCCACCCACTGGTGTCTCGGCAGGAACTCAGGTACACCGGCCAGCGTATCTCTAAAACGTTTTTAATCTTTTCATGGTGTCAGAAAAACAGCCATTTTCAGCTTTGTGCATTTTCCAGCTGATCCTAGATACTTTTTAAAGACTTTATTTAGCTTAAGGAGGAGGAGAATTTTCTCAAAACATAAAGGAACCCTTCATGCTTCAGTTTATCACAAACATTCAACATGAACACATTGGTTGACCAGTTTTGAAATAAAATCCAGATTCCTCTTTATCTGAGATGGAGACGAGATTTCGAGAGCGAGACTTTCAAAAAGTGGACTGGATACCAAGATGGATCTCAAGTACTACAACACTGGCATCTTTTACCAGCTCAAACAACAACCACATGCATCAGGTCCAGTGGCGGACTGGCCATCAGGAGAGTTGGGACTTTTCCCGGTGGGCCGTAGTGTTTCGAGGCTGCAAGGGCTGGTCTCATAGTTACACATTGCAAGTTCTTGGCATGGCAAGGCAGCTTTATTTGTATAGCACATTTCAGCAACAGGGCAATTCAAAGTGCTTTACATAAAATGTTAAAGAGCAGTTGGAAAACGATTAAAAACTAATTAAAACATTAAAAGACAAGAATAAAATTGATAGTTTAAGAATTTAAAGAACTGAGAGATAAAATACGCGAATAAAAGTTACAGTACAGTATAAAAAATTAAACATTAAAGAGCAGTTATTGAGTGTCATACAGTGTCATCAATGCAACTTCAGTATAACAAATGAACAGTTATTTAAAGAAAGGCAACATCAAAAAGACAGGTCTTTAGCTTTGTTTTAAAAGAACTGAGAGTTGCTGCAGACCTGCAGTTTTCTGGGAGTTTGTTCCAGATATGTGGAGCATAAAAACTGAACACTGCTTCCCCCTGTTTATTTCGGACTCAGGGGACAACAAGTCGACCTGTCCCAGACCACCTGAGAGGTCTGGGTGGGTCATAGTGTAGCAGCAGATCAGAAATGTATTTTGGCCCTAAACCGTTTAGTGATTTATAAACCAGCAAGAGTATTTTGAAATCAATTCTTTGAGGCACTGGAAGCCAGTGTAGAGAGACTTCAGTACTGGAGTGATGTGATCCACTTTCTTGGTCTTAGTGAGGACTCGAGCAGCAGCGTTCTGAATCAGCTGCAGCTGTCTGATTGATTTTTTAGGTAGACCTGTAAAGACACCGTTGCAGTAGTCCAGTCTACTGTAGATAAAAATATGGACAATCCTGCTGAGACATAAGTCCTTTAACCCTGGATATATTCTTAAAATGGTAATAGGCTGATTTTGTAATTGTCTTAATGTGATCCTCCTGAGACCCAGCCCATTGACTTATGTCCACTGTAGTGGACATTTGAGTTTCATTTCTCTCCTTGGAATCTTTTGTGCAAGTCTCTTAATTCCTGCTGTACTGTACAGAGGACATCCTGGGCTTTTCAGTGATGTGTTATTTGATTGGCTGGGAGGCCGGGAACCGCTTCTATCTTTCAATCCAAAATGGACAGCATAGGAACAAGCACATTTTATGGAAAGATAAGAGATGAGTCAAATATGGTTTTGTTACTATGATAATCATATATTTTCTTGTTCATTAAGGTGTTAGGAATCATATATTGAGTTCGGATAGCAACTACATTATGTATCTTTTGAAAAATTTGCCATTTTATGAATGTCAATTATAGTGGACATCAGGACTATCTTCATGTAAATAATGACTCTACATCTACCAAATTTGTCTGTTTTCGTAATCAAATGATCCTATTGTCCACTCTAGTGGACATCCTGTAAATAAATAAAAATTAAAAAAATTTAATTGTAAGATGTTTTTTTTAACCTTAAACAGGTATGGAATCACGAAAAATATGATTAGGAAAAACAAAATTTTCCTCGGTTCTCAGGAGGTTGTGGCTGTTAAAATTCAGGTCTGAGTCCATGACTACACCACGATTTCTGGCTTTGTCTGTTGTTTTTAACATTGTCGTTTGAAGCTGAGTGCTGACTTTTAATCGTTCCTCTTTTGCTCCAAAAACAACCACCTCAGTTTTTTCGTCATTTAATTTAAGAAAATTCTGGCACATCCAGTCGTTAATTTGTTCAATGCACTTAGTCAGTTGTTGTATTGGACTATAGTCCCCTGGCGATAAGAATATAATATAGATATAAATTTGTGTGTCATCCGCATGACTATGGTAACTTATTTTATTGTTTTCCATAATCTGAGCCAGTGGAAGCATGTAGATGTTGAACAGAAGAGGGCCCAGAACTGAGCCTTGGGGAACTCCGCGCATCATATTTGTTTGCTCAGATGCATAATTCCCTATAGACACAAAGTAGTTCCTATTCTTTAAATAAGACTCAAACCACTTTAGTACTGAGCCAGAAATGCCAACCCAGTTTTCCAATCGGTCTAGTAATATGTCATGGTCGACCGTATCAAATGCGGCAAAGGGATCAAGTAATACAAAGACTGAAATTTTGCGCCCCCCCAGTCTCACATTGCCAGATCTCCACAGCGCTAGAGCAGCAATTTATGTTCATTTTAGTTTCTAGCTTCCATGTAAGTTAGATGGCACCAACATTTGGTATAATCATAACTGGTCTGGCAACCCAAAGGCCAGTTTTTTGTTTCCAGATTTGTGTGCATGGTGACTTATGATGGAGGGGTCTGGGGGTCCACCCCCTGAAAATTTTGAGCATTAAATACTTCATTTCCTGCATTCTGGTGAATTTTTATGCACTTATTTTTGTTTACCTTTTTCTGAATCAATTTATACTGGAAATATCTTTATCTAAAGGGAATAATAGATTACAATCCAAACATAAAAACATAATGGAATATATTACAATAAGGCTCTCATGCATTCTGTATTGCTTTCATCTATTTATTCTCCTGTAGATCGACTTTGCTAATTATATCTGAGTCACAACACATGTAGCCTAGGCAACATTTACTTTTCCCACTTTTGCTTCTTTTGTTGAGGAAGTAACCTCCTTGAATGTGCATATTAAAATTATTCACCTGAATGATACATGAATTCATTTAAATGAATTAATAAAGCCCTGGACTGTAATATTTCAGATCTGTTTGACCAAGATTTCTGCTCATGTTCAAAACTTGTGCACATTCAAAATACAGTATATCTCATCTGTGTTCTCTGAGGTTTGGAGGAGTTGTGATATTTTGAGAAAAATAAAGTGATAATGAAATAGACTATTACAAGAATAAAGTCACTATATTTCAGAAAATAATCCACCTGCACCATAGTCTGCTGTGCATTACGTGATATCTCTGCTGATACTGTAGATCTCACCTCCTGACAGACACACGCTCGTCTCTGAATGAGACAGTTTAGGGAAGTGGCTGTACGCTGCTCTACATCGGAGGTGGAAACACAAAACTACGCAGAAATAGGGACACATCTACCGCAGCATGCCCACAGCAGAGCGCGTCCACGGAAGGCGCGCTGCAGCAGCTCCGTGTCTGTGCCGCTGCTCATCTCTATTTCTACAGAGAGAGTGGACATAAGCGACGCACAGGTCTGCTTCAGAGCTCCGTGTGTTTGAGTCTGACCCATAGACTAGAAACGTCGTGGCTGAAGGGGCGCCCTAGGATGATCATGTTTAATAAAAATAAATTAATAATTTTGATATCGGCCTATAGTTACTCATTAGTGACGTGTCTAGATTGTTCTTTTTTAAGAGTGGCTTGATGACTGCAGTTTTCAGGGCCTGTGGGAAGATACCTGAAAGAAGAGACGTGTTTACAATCTGTAGAAGATCTGTAGCCAAACAATTCGAAACATTTTTGAAAAGGCCCGTTGGCAGAATATCAAGGCAACAGGAGGAGGTTTTCAGATGTTGTATAATGTCCTCCAGGTTTTTACGATTAATCATATGGAATTTGGTCATATTGGAATTTGTTTTGCCTGGACACTGTGACAACACATACTCTGTACTCGATATGGAAGCAATGACTGTCTGAATTTTGTCTCTGAAGAAAGTGGCAAAATCATTGCAGGCCTTGGTGGATAAAAGTTCAGATGCTACTGGTACTGGAGGGTTTGTTAATCTATCGACAGTAGCAAACAAAGCACGTGAATTATTATTGTTTCTGGCAATAATGTCCGAGAAGAAGGACCGCCTAGCATTCCTCAGTTCCAAATTATAAATGCAAAGTCTCTCTTTATAGGTGTCATAATGGACCTGGAGAGTCGTTTTTCACCACCTGTATTCTGCTTTTCGACACTCTCTTTTTTCTGTTCTTACTAGTATTACATTGCTCCATGGAGATCTTTTCTTACCAGAGACAGCTTTGACTTTAGTGGGAGCAATGGCATCAATAATATTTGTAATTTTACAATTGAAATTGTCTACAAGCTCAGTGACTGAGACCCCTGAGAGGGTGGGTGTGGAGGAGAAAAGCTGAATGAATGATTCACTGGTGTTTTCAGTGATATACCATTTTCTGATTACCTTTGTTTGGACACTTTTGTGCATAGAGATAGTGACATTAAAGAAAACACAGGAATAATCAGAGAGAGCAGCATCAGTCACCACAACCTTGGAGATGTTCAAACCCTTTGAGATAATCAAGTCCAGTGTGTGCCCCTTGTTGTGTGTGGGCTCCGTCACATGCTGAGTCAGTCCATAGTTCTCAAAAATACAACACAGTTATTTGGTCCCTCTATCCTGGGGGTTGTAATAATAAAATCATTGATTAAAAATGGTTTACCTGCCAAAGACCTGACATTTAGTAAGGCTAGTGTTAGTATGTTAAAATCATTTTTTGGGACAGGCTGTTGCTAATGAGGAATGGATGCTAAATTTGCTAAGTTGGCAGCTATGTGCTTCTTTTTCTTACTTAGCGGATTCACCATTCTTTTTCTATTACCTATCACAACATAGATTGAAGAAGAATTTCATACACAGGGCCCAGGCTTGTCCTGGAAAGAGTCATGAGTGCCACTAGGCGTGCAGCCTGGACCCAGCACATATCAGTTGATGCTTGTTGCATTTTGTACACAAGCATCCTTATCAATCTGGGGAGAATGAGTTCGCTGCAGTCCTTGAGGGGGCAGAGGTGCCTGGCGTTTTACTTTCAGTGATTGAGTTAAAACAGGGTCAGTTTGATGTTGGGGGCGAATTATGGGTGAAGGCATTGGGGCAAACTTGATTCCAGCATCTACCAGCTGCTCCATCCAGTCAGTGAACCCCAACATGTGGCAGGGGGAAACAAGGGAAATGGTGAATGGGGAGAGCGATTGGTCCTCAAAGGCATCGTGGTTGGTAAGGGGGTTTGAGGAGTGTTGGACGGGTGAAAAGGGGGGTTGAGATTTCTCGTCTCCGCTCTGTGGTCTCCCATGGTCAAATCTTTGTTCATGTGGGGGCTGTGGTGGATCACTTTGTTGTGTCTTCCTCTTGTTTTGATTCATCTCGTCTTGTGTCCTTGGCCGAGGGAGCAGATGTGTGGCGCAGAAAGTAAAGTAGGCTAGAGGTGAACAGCTTTACTCCTGGCTTGTTAAGGAATAGTCCATCTGCTTTAAAAAGATTTCTGTGGTTCCAGAAAATGTTAAAATTGTCAATGAACTGCAGAGAATGGACGGTACATGCAGTTGAAAGCCATCTGTTCAGTGCCAACAGTCTGCCGAATCTCTCAGCTCCTCTTCTGACTGGCGGTATAGGGCCACTGATAAACACCTCCGCGTTTAGTGAGCTGAGTGTGTTCAGCAGCTTCATAAAGTCACGATTCAGCACTTCAGACTCTTGCTTTGCAACATCATTTGACCCTATGTGCAGTATAATGTTCTTCACAGTTGGGTGTGCTGCTACGATATCCGGGATTCTTTGGGCCAAGTCAGACACCATGTCTTTGGGAAAACAGAGTATTTTGGTGTTTTTACTGCTTTTTATATATTTTTATATAATCAGAGTTTGAGGCCCAGTCGTTAGCTTTCCCTGTAGCTTTTTACTTTTAGAATTGCTCTCAGTCCTTATCCTGCTGTGTAACGATGAGATGCAATCCAGGTTATGTCCAGGGTCCTGCAGCAGAGGACCAAATCTGTTCTCTACCTGCACACTCAGTTGTTGGGGAGACATTTTGTTGCTAATTTTCCCTTTTGCAGCTGTCCACGGCTGTGTCCTACTAAGTACAGGTTGTTGAAGAGGCACTCTGCCTGGATAATAATGCAGGCCAGCCGGTCGTATCACAAATCTCAGGGCGCTGTGCCCTGCCCGTTAGTCGTCCTCCCATTTCCCAGGAAAATGATTTACTCTTAGGCTTTGCACCAAAAGAGTTCCAGGGAGGACTACCACTTGTTGATTTATCACCCATTCTACAGCCCTCCTGTTTGTTTGTAGTCTTGCTGGTGCTAGTTAGCCATGGGTTATGTTAGGTTGTAAAAAGTTAAAGCCATTGCTTATGTTTTGAAAATAATGTACTTTTGGTCTTATTTACCCTACAGCTAAATCTAATCAAATAACCACACCTAATCAGCATTGGTCTGGCTCACACCTACTCAAACTTCTAAAGAATCATCAGGTCATATCAGTCATTTAACATACAGGAGAAAGCTCCTTGTCTCCACACATGGAGATGTATTGTTTCTGCTTTTGGGGAGCCACTCCCTGCTAGGCCAGACGGGATTAGAACAAATAATGTGTATTCCTATAGTTTGGATTGATTGGGAAAGTACACCTTTTCTTTTGAGAGACATCTGACCAATAGGGGAAGATTTCATTTGAGGAACCACCCAGGTGTAGGGAATATATGTTTGACCCTGAGAATGTCTCAGGGCTGCAACTGTGACCCCTGTTAGGTTGTAAAAAGATAAAACTATGCTTATGTATTATGTTTTAAATAATAAATTGTATGCTGCAGTCAGGTTATGAAAATAGGAATGGAATCTAGAATGACTAGCCTACTAAGGTAAAAACAGCTGGTTATTTCTCTCCCCCTCTCTTCCTGTCTTTGGTTAAATTGATTAGGTTAAAACCAACTATTAACATATGAAGAGGAACGTCTCTTTGAGTCTCCAACCTCCTGGTGCCAAGTCTGGGTTAGAACAAAGGAAATGCAAACTCTGTAAACTTGAATATAATCAACACTTCCATGATAATCAACCATGGTCTGTGACCTGGAGTAAACCTAAATTAAGAGGTGTGTCCTTATCCTGAGAAATAGGAATAAATGTGGGAGCAGGAGAAGAATTCGAGGCCACAAGCCTGGGCCCCAACAAGGGAACAGGTTCTGTGGTCCGCTGGTTGCAGTGTATTGTTTTGTCATGTCGCATGGCTGCAATCTGTGTCCCGACAAGGGGAAGCATGTTTGCAGTCTGCTGCTGACAGTGTTTTCATGTTTTATGTTTGATTGTGATTTGACTATCATTTTCATGTTGTTTTATTAAACCATCTTGCTTAATCTTTCAATTCGACCCCAGCCTCTCCTTCGTCCTCAGAAATCTAAGAACACGTCTTTTAGAGATTTCTTAACACCCCGCAAGGGGAAGCATGTTCGCAGACCGCTGTTTTACAGTGTAATTGTTTGTCATGTCACATGGCTGTTTTTATGTGATTTCACAAGGAGAAGCATGGATTCAGACCGCTGTTTTACAGTGTATTTGTTTTGTCATGTCTCAGGACTGATTGATGTAATTCCTGAAGAGGAGGCATGTCATTTCAGTCCGCTGTCAGCTGCAGTGTACCATTTGTTTTTGTCATGTCGTTTTCATCGTGTTGTTAATTAAACCTTTTGCTTAACTTTCAATTCGACCCCAGCCTCTCCTTCCTCCTCAGAAATCAAACGAACACGTCTTTTAGATTTTTCTAACAGTTATCATGCTTTTGTCCATTGTTTTGGGTCAATGGTAAAGTGGTGTCATTTCCACATGATCCGTTCACTTCCATGTTTACTTCTAACCGGTAAATTTTGGTTTCCAGAACTGCAATCTTCTGAATGAGTTTGTAGTAGTCTTCCATGGAGAAGGGAGGCATCTTGCTGCTAATTAGCTTTAGCTACAGTCACTTTAGGACAGGCTTGAGCTATTGGTAGGCCACGCTCACGCAGAAAAATGTTGAAATGTGGCAATAGCTTACTATGTCTACAACAAATGTATAGTCCAGTGATTTGTAAGTATCCAAGAGCCGCTGCTCATAGTTTCTCTCAGAGGAAAAGCAAGATTATAAGCAGAAATATGCAAGCAGAGGCAGGAGCAAGCAGCAAAGCGTCTGCACTGTAAGAAGCAGGAACACACACACCAAAGCTAGTCATAGCCCTGGTCGGCCTACGACGTAAAGCCATCGAACACCTCTTTTTTTCTTCGTCACGTTTGGAAGTCTATCGGTAACGTTAACAGACAGTGTGTGAGTCTAATGATGGAAAACCAAAAAAGAAAAGGGAAAGGTGGTTGCTGTGCTGTGTGTTGTTCATTTATTCACCATCCGAACATTCATCAAATGACTATTAAACTTTGTCAAACTATATATGATTATTTATATGAACATCAGGTCAGTTGTTCACATGAACAACTGACAATAGTCATTTATTATTGCTTTGGTACAAAATGCACCGAGTAAGCCCTGCAGATCAAAATTTGCAATTATTTGCTATTGACTCATATAACTCTCAAATGCAACAATATACACACGTTACGCGCTCTCCGCCCTGCTCTCTTTTTCTTCTGGGCCATATATTTCTACATATTAAACATCTGTGATTTTGTTACCTGCGAATGTTGGACAAGTTGCTTACCTTTTTCAGTAATTTAGGCATTATCTGGCGACGCTGCTATAGCTGAGTTTGGTAGGGATTACCATGGTTACGCATCATCCAACCAGCAAAGTAGGCTCTCAGGAAGTGATGTTGAAAAGTATAGCTCAGTGCGTCACAAAAGTATGTTGAACAATAGAATACATGTTGAGTATGTTGCGTACGATTTCAGACACAGCCTGACTTTGATAGGTTGTGTCCGATCTGTGTATGCGACACTCGAGTGTGTGTTATAGATCTGAATAAAGCTGCATTTAATCTGAAGACATCTGAATAGGTCATCTGTGAAGTCTCCTCAATCCATTTCCGGATATCACTGTTAAAAAGGGAATTTGAAAATGACGCTGAAAGGTCAAGGTCAAGGTAACTTTATTTATACCCGAAGGTAGATTTGGTTTACAGTGGGAAGTTGGGTGGGTCAGCGTCTTTTTTACAGACACACATACACATGCATACATACACACAATCGGCAGCAGACTGTTAGGACATAAAACGTAACAAAGGAGACATCATTGTTCATAAAATACATTAAGTCAATGGTTCCGCAGGCACAATATAATAATAGTAAAAATAAACAAAATGCAGCAGATCTGAATTGCTACTACTTATTTAATATACGTATAGCTGCTGGGACAAAGCTGTTTCTGTATCGCTTAGTTTTTAGGCTGGTACTTTATACCTGCATCCCGACGGTAGAAGCTGAAAGTCACCATATAACGGGTGGAAATGGTCTTTCAAAGTAGTTCCAGCTATCCTCTGTAACTGGGTTGAGCAGTGGCTTTCCTATCAGCTTACTGGACCACTTCACAATTTGATTCAGACGATTTCTATTTTTAAGAGACAAGTTCCCAAACCACAACACAAGGCAAAAAGACAAAAC
Organism: Perca fluviatilis; assembly: GCF_010015445.1. Classification (NCBI taxonomy): domain Eukaryota; kingdom Metazoa; phylum Chordata; class Actinopteri; order Perciformes; family Percidae; genus Perca; species Perca fluviatilis. The sequence goes on along the minus strand of NC_053112.1, from coordinate 7,784,722 downwards.
GGATTCAATAAAAGCATGATAAAATAGAGTCATCAAGGTTCTATCAATGTGGAAGGAGGAACGTTTTCTCAGACAAAACAATCGCTGGTTTACCTTTTTATAAAAATGTGCTATATACAGTAGATAAAGTTGCCTTGCCTTACTGTAAGTTATCAGAATAAGTAGTCTGATCAGAAAAGATTTAGGATCAGTGTGTGTTTTTATAAAAACTCAAATACAAACCATATATTGCAGATATACGTTTATTGGAAAATCACAGATAGCAGAAGATGCAAAAAATATTTATTTATTATTATTATTATTATTAATATTATTATTTTTAGTTTGTTCTCATCTTGAAATAATCACTTTAAAGTAGATTAAAGTGGTAAAACAATATCATCAAAACTATTCAAATTACTGAGATACATTTGTCAGTTCAACTTCAAGTTCTGGTGATTTTTGGGGGCAAATTCACCCACAAAGGAACTGAAACAAAATAACTTTATTAAAGAAATCTCACTGGTTAATTAAAATGAAAAACTGTGACATGCTCCACAATGTTTGAGATGAAACCATGAGGGTCAAAGGTCACATTGAAGGTAGAAGAAATGATTGTTGGTGTGAGCTTCAGTAGCAGGTGGAGAACGTGTCAGCTTCTTTTTAACATTTGTCGAAGAAGTGCTTGGTGTTATATTTGCACTCGCTCGAGGCGGAAGACAAACTATACCTATAAGAAAAAAGTAAAACAATTTGTTAGTACAGCCCAGAGACTCGGTCTCGAGTCGCACTTAAGTCGCACAAACAGCTCATTTCAGACTCTCTCATCTCATCTCGCATCTCAAATTGCACCCAGACAGGTCAGTCACTTGCTAATGTAAAAGAGACGTTACATTTAGCATATATTTTCACAGGTAACAAGCTAACCATCGCAAAGTGTTTCGCTAGTGCTGGGAACAAGCAAATTTTATCTTTATTGTTGTATCCATATGATGTTAATATTTCACCAGGTCCGAAGGCTAGAGGAATGTGATAAGTAGACCCCATAAAGTTATCCCACAACTGATTTTAATACTGTACTGTATGGATGGTAGCTACAGGACATGCTTTGAATTCATAACATTAGGGACAGATCAGATGGCCAGAGACTTGAGACTTGAGACTTGACTTGGACTCGTGGCAAGACTTGAGACTTGACTTGTACTTGACCCTCAAAGACTTGAGACTTGACTTGGACTCGTGCTCAAAGACTTGAGACTCGACTTGGACATCCAAAAAATGACTTGTGAACATCTCTGGTACAGCCATTATCAATTTGTCAGTAAGCAGCAAATTGTATCATTTCATTTTTTCATTATTATTTAAGTTTGAATTCAATTCATTTTCTTTTACATCTCCTAGCTCATTGTCAGTCTACCTTGGACGGTTTAGACATTATAGCTAATAATCAAAATCCTTAAAGGAGAAAATTGCTTTCTGTGGGAGTGTGTGCTGCCCGTTAAAATGTTCATTGGAAGATTGTGTTACTGGTTGTAGTGTCCCTTTTAAAAAGGTATTTCAAAAGGTACAAAGTTCTGGGTGGGCTATAATCTGTCAAATATAAGCCTCATTCATTGATTTGAATCATTTTGAGGCAGAAACAACCTTTCCAATCAACAAGTCCTCCTAACTATACAACGCTAGCTAGCTAGACTATCTGTCCAATCTGAGTTTTCTGTTGCACGACTAAAACAACTTTTGAACGTATACGTTCCACCAAAACAAGTTCCTTCCGAGGCTAATTTGCAGAGGCACCGCCCAAGATGATTGTGATTGGTTTAAAGAAATGCCAATAAACCAGAGCACGTTTTTCTCCCATCCAGGAATGCTGTGTGGACTCGCCAGACCTTCCTCCACAGCGCTGTGGAGGATGGTCTGGCAATGAGAGACTATGAGTTATTTATCCCCACCCTCTAATACGACCCACAGGAGCTTTTCATAAAATAGCGCCCCTAGCAGTGGCAGGAACTAATGCCTCATATCTAAACCAGAGAACGTCGGTCTCACTTTTTTAAATTTTTATTATCAAACAGGCCTCGAACCCTAGTCTGGCTATCACCAGACCAAGCTAAATCTTATCGCCGGCAGATCGGGCTGGGATCGGGCAACTACTTTTTGTCAGATGCTCACTTTTTGGCAACCGTCCAAAAAGTCCCCTTTACAAAAAGGGGCTGTCTTTTGAGGTCCATTACATATACATTACTTTTAAACTATCTATATGCAATATTCATTCTAACTTAAACAATTCCAATACAATAAGAGTGTCTCCAAAGGTCAATTTCAAAACTTACCTCCACTGATCAGTCTTCACAAAGCAATTAATGTCGTCCGTAATTTTGTCATCAATGAAGGCTTCAGGGGGAGAAAAAAGAACAGTTTTTAATGTGCAAAATATCTCATTAAATATTCATCATGTCTGTATGTGTCTGGTTCAAAGACTCACCATTGCAGGATGTGTTGCACTTGTTTTTGGAGGAGCGATAACCGGAATTACAGAAGGTCTCATCAGACAGCTGGAAGATCCCGTAAAGGCCGAGAGACGACTGCTTGGTCTCCTCACTGGATCGCTTCTTACGTTCCCCAGCTTCCTCAGCCTCGTCTTCCTCAGACTCGTCTTCATCTGCCGTCTCGTTGCGCCAGTTCAGCAGTTCCTCCAGCCCCGAGTCCATCTCTGCCGAGTCAGACTCCTCGCTGATTGCCTCGCGCTTTCTTCTGTGGATGCAAGCTCTGGTTCCGTTTGTGCCTAGGGTTGCTTTTGTGGCACCTGTTGGGATTGGTTGAGTGGTCGTTGGAGCAGTGGTAGTCGGTTGGGTGGTTGTCGGTTTTCTAGTTGTTGATTGGGTGGTAGTTGTTTGGGTGGTATTTGGTTGTGTTGTGACCGGAGTCGTTGGCGTGGCTGTGGTTGTAGTTCTGCGTTTGCCGAACACCTTGACCAGGCCGGTGTTGAGATGGGACCGGCTGTTCACCTCACAGATAACTGCAACAAACAAGCCATGCATGCAGATGAGAGGGAAGCAAAGAAGGACAAAATGGAGAAGTTAAATTTTAAAATAAAGTTGAAGCAAAAAACAAAAACGGTGATAGTCAATAAGTGAATTTTCTTGTGAAAATTCTATTTGTACTGTAGTTTTGTGTCTATTTGTAGTTAGATTGTTTTTCTTTCTTTATAGTCATTTTGCACATTTGTGGTCATTTTGTGACTTTTTGTTGTTCAGTATATCTTTGTGGTCATAATATGTTTCTCTCTATACACCAAACAACCAGTGGGTGTCGGACTTGGGGAGCAAAAGGGGACTGAGTACCCAGGGCCCCCATGTGGGGGGGGATGCGGGGAGAGGCCCATAGACAATGCTTTTCTACAGGGCCCAGAATTTTGTGCTTCGCCCCTGCAGGTGGGACACAGCCTTTGTGGTGCTGGTCTGTGAATTGATCATGTTGCGTTGGATCGATTGATAGGTATGCTGGTCTATTAATGTCAATGTCATAGAATGGGTTTGTATTAGTGCTGTCAAATGATTAAAATATTTAATCGCGATTAATCGCATTAATTGCGAGTTAACTATGACATTAATGCGATTAATCTCACATTTTTATCTATTCTCAATGTCCCTTGATTTTTTTTTATCCCATTATTTATTTATAGACACATACCTGCAATAATACAGAGAAGCACTTTAGTGGGGAACTAGTTAGGCCTACTGTAATTGACACAGAGTTCTCTCATTCACTCACTCACTCACTCACTCACTGACTGACTCACTCACTCACTCACTCACTGACTGACTCACTCACTCACTCACTCACTGACTCGCTCACTCACCACACTCACACACACGCACACACACTCCAATCTTTCACACATGCATAGCCTACCTGTACGCACATAAACACACACCCAATCATTAACGTTACTGTTCTGACACAGACCTACTTTGATTATTAAACACGACATGAATACACAATAAATTACCTGCAGTGCTCCAGCACAGCCTCGAGCTTCTTCGTCGCTATCCACTCGAAACGTAACGTTAGCCTACTACTCTTTGGCCGGCTCGCAAGCACAAACAAGTGTGTGCGGCGTGCCTGTTGTTTTGTTTCCGGTCTAGGTAGATCCGATGTGGTGTTGTAGTTTTTCTAACGTTACTAGTTGTTGCAACAGCATGTGAAAAAAACGACAAAGTTTGCTAGACCAAAAAGAATGTTAATCTCGCGATAAAAAAATTGACGCCGTTAAAATGGGTTTGCGTTAACGGCGTTAATGACGCGTTTAACTGACAGCACTAGTTTGTATAGACCTGTAGACCATGTTGGGCGCATTTGTTCTGGTTGTGTCACCTTCAATATTTCATTACCAATTTAGGTTAGTGACAGTGGTAATTTTGAGGCTGTGTGTGTGTTTTTTTTTGTGTGTGTGTGTGTGTGTGTGTGTGTGTGTGTGTGTGTGTGTGTGTGTGTGTGTGTGTGTGTAGTGTTTTGTGGAGCTGTTTGCTGTTTGTTGACATGTTAACAGAGAGAGATACAGAGTATTGCAGTTTTACTAGTATGTAAACCTATCTTTTGAAATGGTTGGTGCCCCACCAATTTTCTTTTTACATATAAAACGCTACTGAAAACAACTCCTGGATTATTGGAGAAAATCATTGACAGATTAATCGTCAATGAAAACAATTGGCAGCTAGGGCTGGGCAATATATTAATATTATATCAGCAACGATGCATGAGTTGTGTTAAATTTTGGATATCGTAATATCGTAATATAAGTGTTGTCTTTTCATGGTTTTACAGGCTGCATTACAGTAAAGTGATGTCATTTTCTGAGCTTACCAGACTGTTCTGTTTTATTATTTGCCTTTACTCATTTAGTCAACATATAAACATTATTGATGATTATTTATCACAAATGTCATTGTGTAAATGTTTTGTGAAAGCACCAAAAGTCAACCCGACAATATTGCCGCAATATCGTAATCGATGAATTTGGTCAAAAATATCGAGATATTTGATTTTCTCCATATCACCCAGCTCTAGTTGCAGCCCTATACTTTTATTATCTTGCCTGTCATGTCACTGCTGTTGTCAATCAATTAATTAATTTATCTGTGCATGTGGACATCTCTTTCTGCAGTTTGTTTTCTTCCTGTTTGCAGGAACAAACTCTTACTCTTATCTGTCGTCCTGCTCTGTATTATCTCAGAGAGTGATTGATGCTGGTCACTCTGGAGGTGATGATGTGACTTATTTAACTCTCAGGAGTTTTATTAACCTCACCTATTGCCAGGTATTGTTGCTTGAACTTTTTAAGACGTGGGGGCAGCGTGATCGCGTGCCCGAGCTTTTCTCTCAGCTCGCATCTGGAGACGATCCGGCCCTCGGACAGGCTGGGCACCAGAACGGCCACCGCCAATACCACCAGCAACCCAAACTTCATGTCAACGGTTTCTGTGGAGAAAAACATCATCAGGGTTAGAGGAGGATGATGTTATGTGAGTCAAATTGTTTTAATTTGCAGGGGTGAAACCATTTTGAGCTCAGCCCACACCTAAGAAGAGTTCGTGGGCATGCTCCATTTACAGCAGCAGCCAGAGCCGGCCCGACGTATAAGTAAAGTAAGCAGCTGCTTAGGGCCCCGTGGCTTCCAGGAGGCCCCAATAACGCTTGAAATGTCCCACAAGAGAACTTGAAACAGAGCCGGTCGGCCCATGCACTCACTACCCAACAACTCAGCAAATAATAATAACCATAACTAAACAATCCAAACAGTTCTGTCAAAAGCCCTAAAAGATTCAGGGCTTTTGAGAAAATCATTTGGTGCATTTGGAACCAATTTCCATTGACAAATCAGCTGAGTTTACAGTTAACAATTGTCGTCTGGTGGTGAGAAGCGTTTAAAACATGTTTCTGGTCAGGAGCACATGGTGAGAAAAAGCAGAACTATCGGTGATGATTCTGATTATTAATAATTATTGCAGAACACTGTGCTGAAGAACTTCTGATTCCACAACAAATTAGATCATCTATTCAAAAAGCAAAGTGTAGTTAAAGTCTTAATTTAAAGAAGTATAGTTACAGAAAGATATGTTCATGTCCCTAAAAGCATATATGCAGAAGCACTCTAAAAACAATTCATACTTAAAATAAAGTTTTTATTGTCACTGGATCAATGCAAAATGACACACAAAGAAGTCCTGTACTGTATGTTCATTATTTCTTTTTTAAAAGTGAAATATCTGTCAGTAGGATGAGATTATTTTACCTGACTACAGAACAAATCAAATCATCTATTGAAAACTCAACTATTCAAATGATATTTAAAAAACATTCCGTCTTGTTTCGAGAAATTTATCCTCATTTCATCATCTGTGAAACGAGGGAAATGAATCTAGGAAAACAAGCATACAAACATTATTCTTAAGGGGAAAAGTCTTAAAGGCTGAATTTAAAGATTTATATTTAAAGAAATATATGTTTTTGTTGTCGTCCTTTTATCAGATAAACAATCTGCACAACATCACGACAAATAAAGTTAATAAGACACACCATGTGCCTTTTAATTATATCCAACATTAATACACAAACAGTCATAAAGTACAAGTTGTACCCAGAAGATACGTAGCAGGCAAAAACCAATAACTGGTCCTACAAAGTTCTGAGTAAAACAAACATGGCAACAAAACAAGTGATGAAATTTTCATCAAATAAAACTTTTCATACAATATACCAAAAACAGCACTGACAATATGGCAAAAAACAATGATAACAGAAAAAAGATGTTTCTTACGGTTCAAACGTTGTTCCAAGTAGAGGATAACCTTTCGTAGTTGATGGAAGTTTGCAGCTCTGTGTCTTCAGACAGAAAAATCTGAGTTTATATATCAAGACTTTAAGAGGCGGTTTTATGATTTATCATGGCTTGTTTACTCAAAATAATGAGAACAATAGTCAAAGTCATCATGATTCAACACAGTTTCTGTGTACATTAACAAAGAACAACCAACAATGACATCAGAGACTGTTTACCCAACAGCTGACCATGACAGCTTGTTGTCTTTCGTATCAAATTACATACACGATAAAGCATCATTGTCAAAATCACACAGAGTGACCACAGGTTGAGTACTCTTGTATGTTGAAATCTCAAAGTTGGTTATCTGTCACAGAATTTTTTTTTTTATTGGTTTATAAATCACTGAATGGCTTTGTCCCGTCCTGTCGGACATGGGCCAGACGTGTAGTTTACTTAATTGCTTTTATTTCATTATCATGACTCTAATATAGCCTTCTCCCTTAGTTTGGTCCACATAAAGCCATAAAAAAGTTCCTTAGCCATCATAGACTTTAGCAAATCAAAAGCAGGCGAACACACAGCCGACTTACAGCAACCTAGCCTGACGTCGTTATACTCAGATTCTAGTCAGAATCTGAGTCTGATGCTGCTCCATTCGGCTGGGATTATGGGGTGTGTGTCAACCGAACCAGGAAAGAAAATGCCTCTGCACTCAATTGGATAGACCTACAACCAATCAGAGCAACGGAGTATGTGACGTATGTTGAGCGCCTCATAGTTTAATGCCCTGCCCCTGTCGCTGTGTGTGGCCGATTCTGTTGTATCTTTTAAAAAACAGCCTATTCAGACAAGCTTTCAGTTGACTGAGCTATCATGTTTTTATGTTTTGTATGATGTTTTTAAATTGTTATATTTGTTGCTTGTAAAGCACTTTGTGATTCTATCTGTGATAGGTGCTATATAAATAAAGCTTACTTACTTACTTACTTACTTAGTTGTCAACAGAACTCAACTGCAAGCTACCGCTGACGTTAGTTACTAGCCGATAGCCCCGGCAGTTTGGAAAACGCTAATGACTTTACATCCACGTTACAGGCTTTACAGCATCCATACATCCCTTGGATGTATCATAAGATAATACCATGGATGTATTATTAGAACACATGGTGAATTACAACCATTAGCTATATCCATTACTACAGCTACAGGACCTCGGGAGAACCGTCATATGAGCATGCAGGGCGATGTGAGCGGTCTGCTCGCGTCCATTATGCACGTTCATCATGCCTAGTTTAATAACTCTGGATTCGGCTACTAGTGAATGTTACATTTTTTTTAAATGTGACATTTTAAACAAGGACACTTTAAGTGTTCGGGCTGGTAAATTGATGTACCCCCAAAAAAGTATCCGCTGTAATATAGAAGTTTCTTTTGCCATGCAAAGTCTTTGGGAAAAGTTTTTCTGGGCCAGAGGGGTGCAGTTCCACCGTTGGCCCCTAAGCCCATGGTTGCTTTAAGACATGGCGCTGTTCCTGGGGGCTTGATCTCAATTCTCCAGCGGCAGCCGTCTTTGTTGAAAACAAATTCAACCCAAGCGCTCTTTGGTGACGTGGTTTATTATGTTACTGTTGATCATCTGTCCATCATTGTATGAAGTCCGCCCTGACAATTTGATTGGTCCGAACAGCTCTTGTTCGAGCTTAGTTGCTCCACAACGGATCAAGTCCAGACCGTACTTCCCGACCTCAAATGTTGTGGGCGGGGCTAAGTTCGGCTGGCATCCAGGCTAGACATAGCACATTTTTAGGTGGGTATATGGAAATCCTGGAGATTTCTTAGTGGGTATACTGTGTATACCTGTGTATAACGTAGACTACACCACTGAGTCCAAACCCCAAAGCTATTCAGGTTTCAGTCGTTTAATCTTTTGATTATTGTAGATGAGTGTTTCCCAAAGGTATCAAAACGACTCCTTAAGTTTAGGAAAAAGATGGTAGTTTGGATTACACTGCAGAGGACAAACAAGCATTTTCTTGGTGAAAGTATTTTGTTTTGGCCACATTTTGAATTCTGTTACCCGGCTTGAAAGCATTGTGTTTTATGTTGACACTACGTTGTGCTTTTTCATTCTGAAATTATTTTCCATTGGATATTTAATTGCATTAGTGTTTTGTCATGGCCGGTGAAGTGGCACGATATATTGAAAGGGGAATTTAATTCTTGCATGTTTTTTTGTGCATGATCCAAAAAACATGCTTGACCCATCAGAAACCGTGACCACAGAGGGCGCTGCTGCACATCGTCTGCCGGTGCGTGGTAGACAATGGAGGGCGAAGAAGAGCGTCTACGCAAACGGCGTAAACATTAATACATTACATCCATGAGTGCAAGCTGTATGATTATTCGCGGTTTGTTATTGCTTCCTAAGGAGAAACAGTAAACCATATTAACCACCTCAGGCATATGTTTATCTGAAAATAAATAAAATACAGTATATTAAGGTACATTTTCTCTGAAATGTTTCTAAACATGTGTTTCTTTGTGAATGCATGCACAAGTTACATTTGTAATAACCTACCTAAAAACTTACACTAAAATAATGATATTCTACTGTAAAGAAAAGAGAGAACTAAATATTTAATGGACCAGCACATTGGGTAAGTTGTCAGTATTTGTGACCCCACTGCAACTACTTAATAAAGGAGTTAAACTTCAAAATATTGTTTGGGGTAGTTATGTCATCCCTTCACACTAAACTGGACACATGTTTTCTTATTTATAGTCATCACAGAGCCAGTACAACAGAGGTCACCACGTATTATAAGTACAGTATCAGCTGTCAGAATATGTGACCCCACTGTAACTGCTTAATTAATGAGTCAAACTTCAAAATATTGTTTTCTGGAGCTTTAAATACAATAAAATTAAGCACTTTACAATTGTAAAACTAATTATTCACAAAATAAAAATAAACACTTTACACTTTTAAAAATTAAACTATTTACAATAACTTAAAATTACTCTCTGTATTAATCAAAATGTGACTATTTACAATAACTCAAAACGACATTTTTGGCTGGCAATGCTGTTTACAGATGTATTTCCATTATTGGTCAGGGCTGCATGCCGGACAGCTGTATATTGCACCACCATCTTGGAATCCAACGCAGCTGTTGTGGTACCAGCACTCACACCAGTCACCCTGGATCTGAAACAAGGTCATATTGAATGGGACAAAGGTTCTATATATCTGTTTTCTTCAAAACCTGATAAGATTTAAAGGGCTTAAGATAGAATATATTTAAACATAACATTATGTTAAAGGGATATGCCACCGTTTATTGAAATAGGGCTTATCACGGTCTCCCCTAGCTGTAGATAGGTGGGCCAACGCATTTTTTGTGCATGCATTGTTTTAGTCCGGTGCAACACCGGCAGCGCCGCCGCTAGTTAGCTTAGCGTAGTGAATGTAATCCTATGTTGCCGGTTAGCATGTTGTGAGTAAAAGTGAGCCAACAAAAGACAAAAAAACAACCTGATTACTTGCACTGAGACAAAAAATGCGTTAGCCCACCTATCTACAGCCAGGGTAGACCGTAATAAGCCCTATTTCAACAAACGGTGGCGTATTCCTTTAAATCTGATGAAGTGTGGTTCATTACAATGTCAGATTAAGTAAGAAAAAGTGTTGTAATGATTGTGATTTATATTTTGGATGACTTTTTAAATGGACAAATAAAATACAATATCATTGTTTGCCTTTTGCTGTTACATTTTTCAGGATTGGATGAGGTGGCAGCAAGTCCAGAAGAGGTGGCAGGAGGTGGCGTGGTGCTTGAAGCTGGTTTTGCGGTTGAATCTGTTGATGAGGTGGTGGGTGTTGTGGTGATGTTTTTGGGGAAGCAGGTGAGGAGGAGCTGATGTCAGACACATCCACTCAATTTATGTGGGATGCTTGGGTTCTCCGTTTGATATCTTTTAAGTTGATCAATGTTGACCTTGCTGAAAGTTTTCCCTGTACTATCAACAAGGTCAATACTTTTTCCCTCAACTTTTTAAATGGTGTATGGTCCAAGGAAGTCTGGGTCCAGCTTTCCCCCTTTCCTTGGCTGGCTTCTTGGCTGTCTCCCACCTGAAGGATTTGACTATGGGTTTGCATTCACGCCTTTGTTCTTTTCGGAACTTTCTCCTGGTTTCCCTGGATAATGTTTAGGATGTCCTCCTGTCGCTATATGTCCACGGCCACCTGTTCCTCTGAAAAAGCCACTTCAAAGGCCCCATCAACCTTTAAAAATAATATAACAAATAACAGGAAAAATTAAACTTTCTTACAACAAGTTGTTTTTCAAGTTCGAAAGTTAAAAAGGTAAAAAGTTCAGTTAACCTTGTAGTTTTCCATGGGGTGCCGTTTGTAAAGCGGCTCATGCTGAAAATAACAGTAACATTTTGTCACATTTAGCTTCAAACAATGTTTAAAAAACTGGTATGAATTTTTGAGGGTCACTTTTTTGAACATTTACAACAATATTTGTCAACTTAGAGATATTTTAATGCAAATGCTAAATCTAAATGTTAAATCTAAATCTAAATTGAAGTATTAAATCTAAATCTACATGTTAAATCTAAATGTTAAATCTAAATGTAAATGTTGAATCTAAATGTAAATGTTGAATCTACATGTTAAATCTAAATGTTAAATCTAAATGTAAATGTTGAATCTAAATGTAAATGTTGAATCTAAATGTTAAATCTAAATGTTTCGGGTGAAACTAAATATTTTATAATATATCTAATATGCAAATTTAAAATGCATCCCGAAACATTTGGATTTAACTTTTAACATTTAGATTTAGGTTTAACATTTAGATTTAACATTTAAATTTAGATTTAGATTTAACATTTAGATTTACATTTAGATTTAACATTTAGATTTAGCATTTAGATTTAGATTTAGATTTAACATTTAGATTTAGATTTAACATTTAGATTTAATATTTAGATTTAAAATTTTGATTTAACATTTAGATTTAAATTTAACATTTAGATTTAGATTTAGATTTAGATTTAGATTTAGCATTTAGATTTAACATTTAACATTTAGGTGTAAAATTTAATATTTGGATTTAACTATTTAAATACTTTACTTAGAGATATTCTCTAAGTTGACAAATATTGCTGGAAATGTGCAACAAAGTGACCCTTAAAAATTCAGTTTTTTAAACATTGTTTGAAGCTAAACATGACAAAATGTTGCTGTTATTTTCAGGTGTGAGCCACTTTACAAATGGCACCCCATAGTTTTCAGCCAACTCGGATGGATAACGTGCTTCTCTGCCAAACATCAGGTAATAAGGAGAGAAGCGTGTTGTCAGCTGCTTTTTTGTTCGCAGACTGACCATCACTGGATAAAGATATAGATCCCAGTTGTTGGCTTTATCTCTCACCAGTAGGGTTGGGTACCAAAATGCGGTGCCAATAGCTTGTTGAGACCGAATAAGAAAGAAAATTTTGCCGCTTTTTTACCGCCCCATGGTGTTCCGTCGTCAACTTGCGTGATGTCAGTGCCGCTTCTCAGCACACTTGTTGATCCAAACTGATACTGAGAGGATCAATGAAGATGCCTAAGGCAAAACGCTCCAAGGTTTGGCTGTATTTCACGTCTAAGGATGCAGACTCTGCGACATGATGCCTTAAACCAATGTCATGCAAGGGAGGTAACACATTGAATTTGATGAAACATCTGGCGACACATGGAGTTTATTTAAAAGCCGAACAATGCACTGTGTTTGATAACCTAATAGATGCAAGGCCAAGCACTTCAACAGCAGCAGCCAGTGTCGGCCTCGCAAATTGAAGAGAGTCCCAGACCCTGCCAGTGTGGTGGTGGACATCACAGATGATGGTGATGATGATGATGATGATGATAGCAGCCGTTCCTCTTCGAGTAAGTCTAGTAATTTAATGCCGACCGCAAATCTTGCATATCAAGTGGGCTAGCAAACACCGTTGCCATTCAACAGCGTGTGTGACGTGTGCTATGTCCTATACTTCCACTCAGTGTCCGCTGACTTTCTGCTTAATGTGAAACTCATAACAAGTCGTGTGTGTATGCAAAATGTTTTAACAAAGTTTCAACACTAGATTTTGAAACTTGGAAATGAAATGGTATTGGTTTTTGACAAAGTGTGTGAGGTTTCGTTTTTTTAAGTACCGTTTAAGAACCTGAACCATTTACCGAGTAGGCACCGGTATCGGATAAAACCCAACCGATACCCAACCCTACTCACCAGTTTTGCCAGAGCTCTAAACATAAATTTGAAAAACACATGTTCATATAGCAAAAAAATTATGATAGATTTTACTTTCTCACAATTTGGCTAGGCTTTAACCTTAACCAACATGCCAAACTAAATTATAAAAAGCTATTAGTTGTTTTAATCACTTAGACATTTTTGAACCTCTGTATTCAGCCTCTCCACCAAACCGTTCATCTGGGGATGGTGAGGGGCACATAGACTCCTCTTGACACACTTCAGTGTTTATCTGTAAGAAAATAGTTAAGATAAGTCTTAAATGACCCCATCTTGAAAATCTTTGTAACTATATATGGCATAAAATAACATTCAATAATTATTATTTTGAAGTTTTTTTAAACAACACAAGTGGAAATACATACGTTGTTTACAAACTCTCTTCCCTAGTCTGTGAGTATCCTTTGGGGAATCTCAATCAATGGCAACCTTTATTTCAGCTCTGTTCTGCTGGAAACAGTGCATTCTGATACCTATGGATAGACAAAGGCCTTTATTTATGGTGAACTGTAAACAGGCATGATGGAGCCCCCCCCCCTCCCCTTACAACTATCTGCTGTGATATCCTCAACTGTCACCTGCTTGTGTTTGGTTGGTCTATATTTTAAGGAAATTGTATTGTTCCCAATACAGCCTACGTCTATCCATCTGACAACTTTTAAAACAACACCACATAACTATTATGTATCTAACATATATGTGACAGGTTATTGTGATTGTTGGTTGCTCTATTTTGCATGTCTGGATTTACACAATGAACATGTGTATAGTTACATTTGAGAGTTATATGATTCAATAGCAAATAATTGCAAACTATTTTGATCTGCAGGGCTCACTCGGTGCATTTAGTACCAAAGCAATAATACATGACTAAAGTCATGTGAACAACTGACCTAATGTTCATATAAATAGTCATATATAGTTTGACAAAGTTTAATAGTCATTTGAGGATTGGGCCAAAGCAACTGAGAAAAACAGTGTAATAAAACATCAGAGTTTATATTGCCTTCTTTTTTTTGACACCAACAACACGCGTCACATTAACCTCTGCATCCATGCACTCTCACCGATACTGACCATAACACCTCATTGTTATAACACTGTAACTTGCTTTAATACATTTCAGTTTTTTGATCACTGAGTTTGCCATGCATCTCCCACCTGTGTTGTGGCCGGTCGTAACATCTATTTGATACACGACAAAACAAGCATTTTCATTTATAAAAAAGTTAACTTACTCATCAAACTTAAAAAGTGAGTTTCAGTCAAGAAATAAATGAAATAACTGAATCAAGTAAACATGTCTTAGGAAAAATATCAAAAATATACTTAAGCCCCTCTGCGTCTGCTTTTCAACACTTTATGCAAAGCCTGTCAGATCTGCCCCCTTTGGAGAATTTACTAAAGGATTGTCATGTTAAAAGATTCCTTTTGAAACATGAGACCATTTTCATTGTCAGCGTCAGACCTCATGGGAAGATGCAACTAGACAAACCAGTTAGCCTTCTCCTGCCATCTATCTCAGTGTTGGGCAAACACTCTGACCGGATCAGGAACAATCAGGAGGTTGGAGAAAGAGCACAGGTGTCAAACTCAAGGCCCGCAGGCCAATCCCAAATTTGAATCTGTCCCGTATATCAATTTAGGTTTACAAGAAATTTTGGCCCGCCTAGTTGTGCGCCAAAACAAAAAGACCAGAAACTGTTTTTCAAACTGCAATTATACAACACTTGGAGCAGAATTTGCCGACTTTAAAGTGCCCATATTATGAAAAAAATCACTTTTTCTGGGATTTGGGGTGTTATTTTGTGTCTCTGGTGCTTCCACACGTATACAAACTTGAAAAAAACAAACATCCATGCTGTTTTGAGTGAGATACGAGTTTCTGAATGTATCCTGCCTTCAGTCTCTGGGTGAGCTGGTCAAAATCGGCAGGGCTTTCTACGTCAGCAGCCGAGACTAGGTGGCTAACCGTAGCATGCTAGCTCGTTCTCAATGGCAAAACACTGCCACTACAATGAGCAACTGACTAGTCATGTGAACAACTGACCTAATGTTCATATAAATAGTCACATATAGATAAAGAAATAGAGAAAAACAGTGTAATAAAACATCAGATTTTGTGTTTTGTGTGCAAAAATCCTAATGTGTAAAGTAACTAAAGCTGTCCAATTAATGTAGTGGAGTAAAAAGTACAATATTTCTCTCTGAAATGTAGCAGAGTAGAAGTAGAAAGTGGCATGAAACACAAAGACTCAAATAAAGTACAAGTACCAACATTTGTACTTTAGTACTGTACTTGAGCGGATGTACTTAGTTAGATGTACTTCGTTACTACCAACTTCTACTAATGAGAAATATACCAATATATTTAAAAACTACAACTCCCACTATAGACGCAGCCCAGAACCTGTTACAAACATAGACAGTACACTACATGGACCAACAGATCCTGTTAGACTTCCACTGAGACCAGTGAAATGTTAGAAGCTCTTTTCCGGTGCTGGCTGAGCGTTACTGAGCAGCCTCCAACTGAGAGAGACGACATAAATGTGACATGAGCAACCTGTCTGAAAGTGTGAAGTCTTCTGGTAGCTGTGCCAAGAGAAATCTCAATCATTCCCAATCTTACAGAGACGGAGAGCGTAGGTATATGTAAGGAGATAACATAGGCACAGGCTAATTATTGCTAACTAAAATGCTAGTTAACATTAGTAATTACACTTAAACAGCTAATGTGAGTCAAAACTGCCTGCCAGCTTCTCCTGTACTATACGGTAATTTGTCTACTATGCGACAGTAAGTCGCGTGGTTATGACACAATCGTTAGCCTATTTTTTACAAAAACGTCTGCTACGGAGAACGTGAGATACAAGGCGGCCTCTAGCTCACCCAGTAAGAGCGTTCGCCCCATGTTGGTTGAGTGGCGCAGGGTTCGAATCCGACCTGCTGCCCTTTGCTGTGTGTCATCCCCCATCTCTCTCTCTCCCCCTTTCATGTCTATCCACTTTCAAAATAAAGGGAAAAGCCCCAAAAAAAATTATCTTAAAATAAAAAAATTATTCACTGTCAAAGTGATACCAAAATGAATGGCAGTCAATGGGATGCTAATGGCGGGTGATTGCTTGTTAGCATCAAAATGGCGCCATAGGAGCTACGCTCTGTGGAGGCAGGCTTACCCCCTTGGTTACAAAGCTGGTGCACTTGTAGTTCTTCCGGGGTGGGTGGCTGGATTTGTTCGGCTCCTGTTTTTCTGCTGTCTGCCATGAAGGGGCTTCGTTCCATTTCAGATTGCTGCCGCCCGCCGGCCGACCGAACAAACAGTACATGAGACAAATACTGTATTTTATTATTATTGTTATCTTTATTGTCCTCAAATACAACGTTAGACAAAAACATCAATATTACGAATATTATGTATTTGTATCTTTCCTATCCGCCGAGCGGTAATTACTACGTCACTTCCGGTGCATAACTTACTGGAAGAAAATCCCGCATTGCATTGTGGGATATCGGCTTTGAATGCGCCCAGCTCGGCTCATATCGTAGCCTACTGTTCTGTCTTATTTACTGTAATATTTCACCGGTAATAAGACCGAAATAATATTATTTAAATAAAGAAATGAATACCATGATAACATCTAAATAAATGTTGATAGATGTAGCGTTATAGTTTTTAAAAATATCAATAAACAACAAAGCAATCCAGCTTCCCTGGCCGAAATAGACGCAAATAATAACATTAAAAGAAATACATATAAACCGTGATAAGATCTGGTGAATAAATGTTGATTAAAACAGCGATTATTGGGCTACAAATACCAATAATATCAAAGCTGTAAACAGCTTCTCTGTTGCAGCCCAACTGGCAGAAAGATTCGTGCTGTGAACACGAAGGATGCTTCCCATTGAAATACATTAGTTTAAAAAACGTGACCCCACCACGTAAATCTTCACAATATCGTGATGGTATCACGATCTAATAGATTTCTTTTCGTGATGCCATCGTGAAGTGACGTGACACTGGGTTGTAGTTTCTCACAGACGAAAAGCAAGGTTCTCAGCAGAAAAATGCAAGCAGACGCAGGAGCTAGCAGCAAAGGGTCTGCACTGTAAGAAATCAGGATCAAGTGTCTATTCTTCAGAAAGATTGCTGTGTCATCTACTTATTGGCTAGGGGTCTGGGACCCCTAGGGGTCCTCAGAGTCAATGCATGGTGGCCTCCAAATTTTTGTCTATTTTATTTCAAAAATGTAAAAGTCTTAACATGAATCCAACATATTTTTAGCAAATATAAATCCCTACTGAGGACAGGCTTACCGGCCTATAGGTAAAGTAGTCACTAAGGTAGCCATCCACCAATACAGTTCATTCTGAGGATTTACTGTACCACATGTATGTTTTAAAATGAAAAGATGATTCATAAATGGTAACAATTATAAGGCTATTTTAATAGCTTAATATTCTATGCAAAAAAGGTATGTAAAGGCTTTACAGGCAATCCGTTCACTCCTGGACCACAACCAGCAGTTAATTAATCAAGTGGCAAATTTGTCTGCTCTTAGCTCTCCATCTACCTCTTTTTCTTTGCCCCCCCTCTACTCAAGCTTCTTCTCTGCAACACAGCAGCGGCTGTAAAGCCAACCATCAGACAATGGTAGACGAAGAGCCGATGCAACTGGGCCGTGAACATCTCTTACCAGGCAGGTGAGTGCTTGTACTGTGGGGACGCCACCCACTTCATTGCCAAATGCGTTAAGTGGCCAAAAGACATGGATCGTCAGTAAATGTGGGAGTACTGGCGAGCCCATAGCCCTCCATCTCCAATTTCCTGCTGCATTGCTGTACAATAATCTGTCTCTGCCACTCTCAGCTCTTATTGATTTGGGTGCCAAAGATAACTTTCTCGATCATAAAGTCAAAGTTAAAGTACTCAGATCTAGAGGTAACTTGGGCTTTTTTTGTAGGCATTTTGGACAGTTTTTGTTTTAACCTCTATGTGCAATATGGTCTGACAACATTTTGACCTGCTTTCCAAACTCTTGGTCTGTGTTGCAAATACATCAAAGACTGGACTGTTGGAATTGGCCAAAAAGTATGGTTTTTTTTTAGCTAATTAGGATGAAGCAGTCTGCTTTTAGCACAGAGTTTTGTCTGTCGCCTTTCTTTTTTTTTAACATATATTATTTTAATTTAGGCCTTTATTGTGACATACAGGAAAGTGCCAAGGGTCAGAATCAAACCTGCGGCCTCTGCGTCGAGGACTGAGCCTCTATATATGGGTGTGCGCTCAACCACTAGGGCACCCAGGCACCCTATCTGTAATATCTGTGATTTTGTTACCTGCGACTGTCAGACAAGTTGCTTACCTTTTTCAGTAATTAAGGCATTATCTGGTGATGCCGCTAGAGCTGAGATTGGCAGGGGTTACCATGGTTACGCATCATCCAACCGCCAAAGTAGGCTCTCAGGAAGTGTTGTTGAAAATTATAGCTCAGTGCGTCACAAAAGTATGTTGAACAATAGAATACATGTTGAGTATGTAATGTGCGATTTCAGACACAGCCTGACTCTGTTTGATAGGTTGAATATTAAGTCTGCATGCTTTCAAAGATATCGTATACAATATATTACATAGGGTTAATATGTGAGTGAACCTCACGTGCCAACTGATGACTGTTGATTTGAGGGAACTGTGTGGTGAAAGTCATGGGATACATCTGGGTATGACACCATGACAGGAGGCCATGAGAACTAGTATTCTCCAGGTGTAATTATGTTTCGTGCTAAGTGTGGGACCCTAACTTGTTGATGATTATGTGATTGACAACTGGTTCTTCAGATGTGAGGCCAAACAGTATAAAGGAGTCTGTTCACTTAGTGTTCAGGGAGAAACTGGTCTGTGCCCAATCTGTGTATGCAACTGTTTCTCCCACTCGAGTGTGTATGTTATAGATCTGAATAAAGCTGATCTAAATCTAATCTGAAGACATCTGAATCGGTCATCTGTGAAGTCCCCTCAATCCATTTCCAGATATCACTGCTAAAAAGGAATTTGAATAGATGACTGTACCTTGTCGCTGAAATGTGCTATATACAGTAAATAAAGTTGCTGTAAATTATTAGAATAAGTAATCTGATCAGAAAGGATTTAACGTCAGTTTGTGTTTTTATAAAAACTCAAATACAAACCATATATTGCAGATATATGTTTATTGGAAAATCACAGATAGCAGAATATGCAAAAAATATTTATTTATTATTATTATTTTTAGTTTGTAAACTAAACTTACTTTAACGTAGATTAAAGTGGTAAAACAATATCATCAAAGCTATTAAAATTACTAAAATACATTTGTCAGTTCAACTTCAAGTTCTGGTGATTTTTGGGGGCAAATTCACCCACAAAGGAACTGAAACAAAATAACTTTATTAAAGAAATCTCATTGGTTAATTAAAATGAAGAAATAATAAAATGCTCCACAATGTTTGAGATGAAACCATGAGGATCAAAGGCAGGTGGAAATCGTGTCAGCTTCTTTTTAACATTGGTCGAAGAAGTTCTTGGCGCCATATTGGCACTCGCGAGAGGCGGAATTTAAAAACAACCTATTGTGACGAAGAAAAAAGTAAAACAATTTCTTAGTACAGCTGTTAATTTGTCACTAAGAAGCATATTCTTTTATAATTTTATTGTTTCTTTGTGTTGTAAATGTTGTTGTAAATTGGTTTAAAGACATGCCAATAAACCAGAGCACATTTTTCTCCCATCCCAGAATGCTGTATGGACTAGCCCAACCTTCCTCCACAGCGCTGTGGAGGATGGTCTGGCAATGAGACACTATGAGTTGTTTATCCCCACCCTCTAATACGACCCACAGGAGCTTTTCATAAAATAGCGCCCCTAGCGGAGGCAGGAAGTAATGGCTCATATCTAAACCAGAGAACGTCGGTCGCATTTTATTTAATGTAAAGGTCGCAATTTTAAACATGTTTTTAACATTTTGTGTGTCGCAGTTTGTTAAAGAAAGTAAAGAAAAAGATCATGTTTTGGGTCAAAGGTTTTACGCATGTGACACCGAACATAACTTTGATTACGTAAAAAAAAAAAACTATAATATAATAATATATTCTTTTTATTATCAAACAGGCCTCAAACCCCACTCTCCCTGGTGAAAGTCATTTTGTCACCTAACTTCGTCCTTTGCTCCTGTCATAATTACTACGGTCACTAGATGGCACCGCCATTATAAATGTTAATATAGGTCGTATGTTGCTGCTTAAACAAACAAACTCTGGGAGCAAGTGTAAGTGTAAAGTGTCAAAAGGACATAAGGCACAGTGTGCTCCTGCAGATGGCAGCTATGTTTTGTCAGACGCTAACTTTTTTGCACCCGTCCAAAAAGTCTTTTGAGCTCTATTACATATACATTACTTTTACACTATCTATATGCAATATTCAAATATTCATTCTAACTTAAACAATTCCAATACAATTCAAGCTTACCTCCACTGATCAGTCTTCACAAAGCAATCAATGTCGTCCGTAATGTTGTCATCAGTGAAGGCTTCAGGGGGAGAAAAAAAGAACAGTTTTTAACGTGTAAAATTTCTCATTTAATTATCCATCATGTCTGTATGTGTCTGGTTGAAAGACTCACCATCGCAGGTTGTGTTGCACTTGTTTTTGGAGGAGCGATAACCAGAATTACAGAAGGTCTCGTCAGACAGCTGGAAGAGCCCGTAAAGGCCGAAAGACGACTCCTCGCTCTCCTCACTGGATTGGTCCTCACTGGATCGCTCATCTTCATTCAGCAGTTCCTCGCTGCTTGCCTCGCGCTTTCTTCTGTTGTTGACAGCTCTGGTTTCATTTGTGCCTAGGGTTGATTTCGTGGCACCTGTTGGGATTGGTCTGGTGGTCGTTGGAGCAGTGGTATTCAGTTTTCTAGTTGTTGATTGGGTGGTAGATGTGTGGGTGGTAGTCTGTCGTGTTTTGACTGGAGTTGTTGGCTTCTTAGTTGTGTGGGTGGTAGTCTGTCGTGTTTTGACCGGCGTTGTTGGCTTCTTAGTTGTGTGGGTGGTAGTCTGTCGTGTTTTGACCGGCGTTGTTGGCTTGTTGTGTGGGTGGTAGTCTGTCGTGTTTTGACTGGAGTTGTTGGCTTCTTAGTTGTGTGGGTGGTAGTCTGTCGTGTTTTGACCGGCGTTGTTGGCTTCTTAGTTGTGTGGGTGGTAGTCTGTCGTGTTTTGACCGGCGTTGTTGGCTTCTTAGTTGTGTGGGTGGTAGTCTGTCGTGTTTTGACCGGCGTTGTTGGCTTCTTAGTTGTGTGGGTGGTAGTCTGTCGTGTTTTGACCGGAGTTGTTGGCTTGGCTGTGGTTGTAGTAGCAGAGTCAGGCGCCCGGCGCTTTCTTCTGTTTATGACTAGGGTTGAATTTGTGGCATCTGTTGGGATTGGTTGGGTGGTAGTCGTTTGGGTGGTATTCAGTTGGATAGTTGTTGGTTCAGTGGTCGTTTCATTGACCATAGTAGTTGGCGTGGCTGTGGTTGCAGTTCTGCGTTTGCCGAACACCTTGACCAGGCCGGTGTTGAGACGGGACTGGCTGTTCACCTCACAGATAACTGCAACAAACAAGCCATGCACGCAGATGGAGGGAAGCAAAGAAGGACAAAATGGAGAAGTTAAATTTTAATATAAATTTTAAGTAAAAAAACAAAAAAGGTGATAGTCAATAAGTGACTATTTGTACTGTAGTTGTTTTGTGTCTTTTTGTACTCCTTTTTTATTTCTTTAGTAGTTTAGTCATATGTTTCTCTCTATATACCAAACAACTAGTGGCAACTGGTCACTAGGGGCAGGTGGGCAGGGGTGTCGGACTGGGGGTGCAAAAGGGGACTGAGTACCCAGGGCCCTCATGTGAGGGGGATGCGGGGAGAGGCCCATAGACAATGCTTTTCTACAGGGCCCAGAATTTTGTGCTACGCCCCTGCAAGTCGACACAGCCTTTGTGGTGCTGGTCTGTGAATTGGTCATGTTGCGTTGGATCGAATGATAGGTATGCTGGTCTATTAATGTCAATGACATTGAATGGTTTGTATAGATCTGTATCCCTAAAAAGTTGTCTGTGGCCTTCATGGTGTTGAGCTCAATGCTAATCGTGTATGTTGGGTGCATTTGTTCTGGTTGTGTCACCTTAAGTATTTCATTACCAATTTAGGTAAGGGACAGTGGGAATTTTGAGGCTGTGTGTGTGTGTGTGTGTGTGTGTGTGTGTGTGTGTGTGTGTGTGGGGGTCTTGTTTTCCAAAAACAGGGAGTCCAGTATACTTGTGGGGTCACGACAGCTTTGTGGGGCCAAAATGCTGGACCCCACAAGTTTAAAGGGCTGTTTGAGGGTTAAAACTTGGTTTTAGGATTAGGGTTAGAATTAGGTGATGGTTAGGGTGAGGGTAAGGGTTAAGGTTAGGCATTTAGTTGTGATGGTTAAGGTTAGGGTAAGAGGCTAGGGAATGCACTATGTCAATGATGGGTCCCCACAAAGATAGTGCCACAAATCTCTGTGTGTGTGTTTTTTTTTTTTTTTTTTTGTGTGTGTGTGTGTGTGTGTGTGTGTGTGTGTGTGTGTGTGTGTGTGTGTGGGTGTGGGTGTAGTGTTTTGTGGAGCTGTTTGCTATTTGTTGACATGTTAACAAAGAGAGATAGAGTATTGTAGTTTTACTGTTATGTTAACCTATCTTTTGAAATGGTTGGTGCCTCACCAATTTTTTTTTTTTTACATATAAAATGCGACTGAAAACAACTCTGGATTAGCGTAACTCTCGCCAAAATGCATCCTATGGTATTTTTGTGAATCTACGTGAGTCAAACTTTAGTTTAAAAGCATATTTAGGACCGAATCGCCACTTTTAAGATTGACCGTATTCTCGTTTTTGGGTCAAATGGCTTTTTGAATGGGAGTGCTAGGGGCACTTTTATGCTAGTCTCAAAATAACTATTTTCGAAATACTAAGAAGGCTCGACACAACATGAAACTATGCTCGAAGTATCGCCAGGATCTCTACACATGAACGAAAGCATTGACAACATTCTTTGTGTACACAGATTTACTAAAAAGAAAGTTTTTGAGCAGCTCACCGCAGCTGTTGTTGTTTCCGGCCGCAGCCATTTTGTCAGTCAAAAACAATCGATTTCCGAATGCAACATAACAGGGAGGAGAGTAAAGACGGAAAGCTCCTAAAGCTTAGTTCCATATAAATGCACGGATAAGTCGTTTTGTCGTAATTGAAAAACAATATTGACCTTGTAGTTGAAAAAGGAGCCTCATATTGAGTCCGTTCATTCGCATTCGGATATCGACTCGTTTTGACTGCCGAGGTGGTAGTGGCCGGAAACAACAACAGCTGTGGTGAGCTGCTCAAAAACTTTCTTTTTAGTAAATCTGTGTACACAAAGAATGTTGTCGATGCTTTCGTTCATGTGTAGAGATCCTGGTGATACTTCGAGCATAGTTTCATGTTGTGTCGAGCCTTCTTAGTATTTCGAAAATAGTTATTTTGAGACTAGCATAGAAGTGCCCCTAGCACTCCCATTCAAAAAGCCATTTGACCCAAAAGCCATTTGAGAAATCTGGTAAAAGTAACAATTTAGATTCCTAAATATGCTTTTAAACTAAAGTTTGACTCACGTACATTCACAAAAATACCCTAGAATGCATTTTGGCGAGAGTTACGCTTTAATGGAGAAAATCATTGACGGATTAATTGTCAATGAAAACAATTGTTAGTTGCAGCTAGGTCTGGGCAATATATTGATATTATATCGGCATCGATACTTGAGGCTAGATATCGTGTTCAATTTTGGATAGCTTAACATAAATGTTGTCTTTTCATGGTTTTAAAGGCTGCATTACAGTAAAGTGATGTCATTTTCTGAACTTACCAGACTGTTCTAACTGTTTTATTATTTGCCTTTACTCACTTAGTCAACATATCAACATTATTGATGATTATTTATTACAAATCTCATTGTGTAAATGTTTTGTGAAAGCACCAAAAGTCAACCCGACAATACCGCCGCAATATCAACATCAATGTATTTGGTCAAAAATATTGTGATATTTGATTTTCTCTATATCACCCAGCTGTAGTTGCAGCCCTATACTTTTATTATCTTGCATGTCATGTGCCTGCTGTTGTCAATCAATTAATTAATGTATCTTTTGCATGTGGACATCTCTTTCTGCAGAGTTTGTTTTCTTCCTGTTTGCAGGAACAAACTCTTACTCTTATCTGTCTTCCTGCTCTTTATTTTCTCAGAGAGTGATTGATGCTGGTGACTCTGGAGGTGATGATGTGACTTATTTAACTCTCAGGAGTTTTATTAACCTCACCTCTTGCCAGGTATTGTTGCTTGAACTTTTGAAGCTGTGGGGGCAGCGTGATTGCCTGCCCGAGCTTTTCTCTCAGCTCACATCTGGAGATGGTCCGGCCCTCGGACAGGCTGGGCACCAGAACGGCCACCGCCAATACTACCAGCAACCCAAACTTCATGTCAACGGTTTCTGTGGGGAAAACATCATCAGGGTTAGAGGAGGATGATGTTAGGTGAGTCAAATTGTTTTCATTTGCAGAGGTGAAGCCATTTTGGGCTCAGCCCACACCTAAGAAGAGTTCGGGGGCATGCTCCATTTACAGCAGCAGCCAGAGCCGGCCCGACGTATAAGGAAAGTAAGCGGCTGCTTAGGGCCCCGTGGTTCCAGGAGGCCCCAATAACGCTTGAAATGTCCCACAAGACAGCTTGAAACAGAGCCGTGTTCATGATTAACATCATGAGTTTGGAGAATGTGATAGCTAACCAGTCTGACAGCCATCGCTGATTGTTCATCATCACTGCAGGAACAGCAACGTGCACTTTATTAACCGCTTATTGTTTTAAAGATGTGACCTGATCAGTGGTGGAAGATCAGATCCTTTACTTAAGTAAAAGTACTAATACCGCAATGTAAAGATACTCCGTTACAAGTAAAAGTCCTGCATTGAAAATTTAAAAGTATGTAGGTATCTTCAGTAAAATATACTCAAAGTCCATCCATCTTCGTCCACTTATCAGGTGTTGGGTCGCGGGGGGAGCAGCTCCTGCAAGTCAAAGTATCAAAGGTAAAAGTACTCAATGCAGAAAAATCGTCACACTTTAGAAACTGGAAACGATCCAAACAGTTCTGTCAAAAAACCCTAAAAGATTCAGGGCTTTTGAGAAAAACATTCGGTGCATTTGGAACCAGGTTACTTTCAGACTGATCTCATGAAGTGGCGTATGTATGACATGCCAATTCGTATGCCATTATTGGCGTGTTATAAAGACGCATTCTCGCTTTTTAGCGTGTTTATCAACACTGTTTGGCTTCCATTGACTTCCATTACCTTGCGATTGCGTGTGAATTTACGCCGTAGCGAGTAGTACGAAAGGGCGAAAATCTGCATAGGGAGATTGGTTCGGGTGGAGAATGGGTAAAACCCAGGACTTTAACCCAGGAGACCGGGGATGGCGTTCTGCGTGTGGCGTTTCCTGGCTCCCTTTTTTGTGTAGCGCCAACCCCATTGTTCTTTTCCTAAAGTCAACTGTCACTTTCTTCTTTTACTAAAGCCAACCCCGTTCTTCTTTTCCTAAACTCAACCGTAGCTTTCTTCTCGCGATAACACTTTCTTCTCACGATAACACGTTCTCGCGATAAGTGGCGTGTATGTTTACGGCTGCTGTATACAGCGTAGAAGGACAGCTGAAAATGCATACAGATAACGCGTCACTTGCTTAAGAAAGTTGGCGTGTATGTTTAAGTCATGATGCCATGTTGTTCCATTGACAAATTACAGAACTTTTTAAATGTGTAGACTCAGCTGAGTTTACAGTAAACAGGGTCGTCTGGTGGTGAGAAGAGTTTAAAACATGTTTCTGCTAAAGAGAAGTCAGGAGCACATGGTGAGAAAAAGCAGAACTATTGGTGATGATTCTGATTATTAATAATTATTGCAGAACACTGTCCTGAAGAATTTCATCTACTGTTGTTTTACCTGATTCCACAACAAATTAGATCATCTATTCAAAAAGCAAAGTGTGGTTAAAGTCTTAATTTAAAGTATAGTTACAGAAAGATATGTTCATGTCCCTAAAAGTATATTTGCAGAAGCATTGTAAAAACAATTCATACTTAAAATAAAGTTTTTATTGTCATTGGATCATTGCAAAATTACACAAATAAGTCCTGTACTGTATGTTCATTATTTCTTTGTAGGATGAGATTATTTGACCTGACTACAGAACAAATCAAATCATCTATTGAAAAGTCAACTATTCAAATGATATTTAAAAGTTTTTTTCCATCTTGTTTCGAGATATTTATCCTTATTTCTAGAAAATCTGCGAAACAAGGGAAATGAACCAAGGAAAACAAGCATGAAAACATTATTCTTAAGGGGAAAAAGTCTTAAAGGCTGAATTTAAAGATTTATATTTACAAAAATGTATGTCCATGTTTTTGTTGTCGTCCTTTTATCAGATAAACAATCTGCACAACATCACAACAAATAAAGTTAATAAGACACACCATGTGCCTTTTAATTATATCCAACATTAATGCACAAACAGTCATAAAGTACAAGTTGTACACAGAAGACACGTAGCAGGCAAAGACCAATAACTGGTCCTACAAAGAGTAAAACAAACATGGCAACAAAACAAGTGATGAAATCTTCATCAAATATAACAAATACAATATACCAAAAACAGCACTGACAATATAGCGATACAAACGATTCTTACGGTTCAAATGTTGTTCCAAGTAGAGGATAACCTTTCTTTGTTGATGGACGTTTGCAGCTCTGTGTCTTCAAACTGAAAAATCTGAGTTTATATATCATGACTTCAAGCGGCGGACCGCCCTGTTTGATGAGTTAACATGGCTTGTTCACTCAAAAGCAACAGGATCAATAGTCAAAGTCATCATGACTCAACAAAACTTCTGTGTCCATTGTGAAAACATGAAGTAAATATAGGAAGAACAACCAACAATGACATCAGAGACTTTTCACCCAACAGCTGACCGGGACATTGACAGCTTGTGTTGTCTTTCGTATCAAATTACAGCGATAAAGCATCATAGTCAAAATCACACAGAGTGACCACAGCTTGTGTACTGTTGTATGTTGAAATCTCAACGTTGGTTATCTGTGACAGAATGATTTTTTTTATTGGTTTATAAATCACTGAATGGCTTTGTCCCGTCCTGTCGGACATCGTTGAGACATGTGTGCCTGCTCGGTAACTCAAGGGTGTCAAACTCCAGGGCCTCACACCGGAAAATGAAAATTGCATTAAGGGCCAGACGTGTAGATGTGAAATGCTTTTATTTTGTTATCATGACTCTCATAAAGCCTTCTCCTTTAGTTTGGTCCACATAAAGCCATAAAAAAGTTCCTTAGCCATCATAGGCTTTGGCAAATCAAAAGCAGGCGAATATTTGCATAACTTTGCATAAAGTGTTGAAAAGCAGACGCAGAGGGGCTTAAGTATATTTTTTAGAGAGAAAACCTCCACTTGGAGTCAATGAGTAGGCCTGTAACCCCGCCTCTACCAGTAGGTCTGGGTGTGTGGGTGAAAGAGTAGGCGGAAGAGAGAGCAGCAGGGGTGGATGTGTTGGTCGGTGTAATCCAGGTCTCAGTGAGGGCAAGGAAGTCAAGGGATTTTAGGCTGGCAAGGCCAGAGATGAACTCAGTCTTGCGAGTGGCAGACTGGCAGTTCCATAGGCCACCTGTGACAAGGTGTTGAGTGTGTGTGGAACAGGTGGGATAGGTAAGAGAGGTGGGGTTGCGAACTTATGCTAGGTTTGTAGTATCTCCGAGAGGATACACGGACAGGAATGGAGAATCAGCACATTTCCACATAAAGACACTGAGCAGCGTAGGTAAGATATTAGATATCAAGCCCACTTAACTTCCCACGAAGACTCCTTTGTCTTTGTCCTCTGAGTCTTTGTCCGCTGAAGCTGCCGCTTCACGCAAATGCCAATATTAAATACAAGGTAGTGATTGGTGTTGGCTACAGGTGCGGAGGCCACACCCTGGCTAATCCCTCAAAGCACCTGACAGTCGTTAAGCTCCACTCCCCAACTTCACACTTCACACTAAGCTAGTTTCAGTGAGTCACTTTAAGTAAAACCACTAAATGTTTGCCAAAGAACACAACACATCCAGCAAAAACACACAGCAGAAGTAGAAAAAATAGAAGAAGCAGAAGAACCCAAATAAAGTAAGTACTTATCTTAATATCTAGCTGTCCAGTAGTGAGTTTCCTCAGAAGTCAAATGATCAAATTATTTAAACAATATGATAATCTCATTAGAGACTTTCTCTGGGCAGGGAGGAAGCCCAGATTCAAGATGAGTAAAATGTGTGCGCCAAAGATAAAGTAGGGTTATGCCTGCCTGATGTTAGACTGTATAGTCAGTCATTTGAAATGGCTAAGATTGCCAACCATTGGAGAGGAACAGTGTCTGGCTTAGAGTGGGCCACTACAGAGAAGACTATTGCTACACCATTTCATTCTATAAATGTGATATCCCAACATTGGAATGACAAAAGGAAGGAGATTAATTGTTAAGCACTCGTCTGAGGTCTGGGCAAAGGTTTATGAAATGCACAAACTCCCACTTTGCAAACAGCCTTTCGTGCCTCACTTTGGCTCAATCCGGAAGTACAAATAGAGAAGCAGAAGTGTTTTGACAATGGTGGCTAGACAATGGAATAAATACAATTAGTGGCCTTTATAAAGATGGTATATTTATGTCATTCACTGAATTAGTCCATAAGTACAAATTGGAAGAGGAAGGAGACTTTTGGAAATGCTTACAAATCAGACACTGTGTGATGAAAAGTTTCAGGCAGGTGAAGTAGGTATCCCAATTGTAGACTATCTTGACAACCCGTTTAACCATAAGGCGTCAACATTTTACAAAAACTTAATTTATTTAACTAGTAGCATATGTGACAATTTGAGATTAATTTGGCAGAAAGACCTTGATTGTGCAATTGACATGGATAGCCTGGGACACTGGGGATTTGGGATTATTTTATGGTCCACCTGACCTGTACCTAGTAGCTTGAGTAGGAGATTGTAACCAGATTTATTTAATTTACTGATATTTTGTTTGATTGTTTTATTTAACTAATACTACTGTACTTTTTGTCTGCTCAGCTTGTACATTTTTAATTTTTCACATTCCTTGTGACCAGGATAACATATGCTTTGACTGAAATGTTATTTCACTATCCGACCTTCTCATCTTATTTATCTTCTGTACGCTGTACCATATGAGCTGTTAAGAAGAAGATTTATTTATATTAGGACAATGCACATTAATGAACATTTCTGTAAATGCGCCAGTGTTAGCCAGTCGGCTAATTTTCAACTGTAGTCCTAGTTGCATGCATGTCTTTATGGTGGGAAGAAACCGGAGAACCCGGAGGAAACCCACGCAAGCACAGGGAGAACATGCAAACTCCACACAGAAAGGCCCGGGACGACCTGGGTTCGAACCCAGAACGTGCTAACCACTGAGCCACCGTGCTGTCTGTTGTTGTTTTTCATATTTGCAAATAACAATAAAGATTTTCAAAAAAATAAATGACTATAGTCATGTGAACAACTGACCTATTGTTCGTATAAATAGTCATAAATAGTTTGTTTAAATTTAACAGTTATTTGAGGATTGTGCTAAAGTGATTGAGAAAAACAGTGATAAAGTGCACGTTGCTGTTCTTGCAGCGATGATGAAAGATCAGCGAGGCTGTCTGACAGGTGCTTTTCATGTCACAACTCAATATATGAGTATTGTTTCTTCCCACAGACACAGACTCATCTTACAAACCCACACAGGTTTGTTTTTTCACCTTTTCTCCCTTGACTTTTTTGGACTTGATTAAGTCGGTCTTGACTACATACCTTTATTTAGCCTATGAGAAGGAAAAGACAGATGACATTGAAAATATATCAAAAACATAATGGAATATAAAGCAGTAAGGGGGGTATTTGGTCGGGCATGAAAACCTGCAGACAGACTGGGTCAGAGTGTTTGCCCCACACTGAGCCAGATGGCAGGAGAAGACTAACTGGTTTGTATAGTTTGGTTATTTTCTTTGCTGTAACATGATTCAAACAAATGCATGGGAAGTGAACACACATCATGCATCTTCCCAGGACATCTGACGCTGACAATGAAAATGGTCTCATATTTCAAAAGGAATCTTTTAACATGACAATACTGTCCCTACGTAACTGAGGAAATTCTCCAAAGGGGGCGGATCTGACAGGCTTTGCATAAAGTGTTGAAAAGCAGACGCAGAGGGGCTTAAGTATATTTTTTCCTAAGACATGTTTACTTGATTCAGTTATTTTGGCTACCTCTCTGTTAGAATGCACCAGACTACTCATTACAAAATATATGATTACAATACATTAATTTCATTTATTTCTTGACTGAAACCCACTTTCTAAGTTTGATGTGTACGTTAACTTTTTTATAAATGAAAATGCTTGTTTTGTCGTGTATCAGAAAGATGTTACGGCCGGCCACAACACAGGTGGGAGATGCATGCCAAACTTTTATTAAAGCAATACAGTGTTATAACAATGAGGTGTTAAGGTCAGTATCGGTGAGAGTGCATGGATGCAGAGGTTAATGTGACGCGTGTTGTCGGTGATACAAGATACTTTTTAAAGACTTTATTTAGTTTTAGAAGGAGGAGAATTTTCTCAAAACATAAAGGAACCCTTCATCCTTTAGTTTATCACAAACATTCAACATCAACACATTGGTTGACCGGTCTTGAAATAAAATCCAGATTCCTCTTTATCTGAGATGGAGATGAGATTTCGAGACCGAGACTTTCAAAAAGTGGTCTGGAGACCAAGATGGAGACTCAAGTACTACAACACTGGCATCTTTTACCAGCTGCTGTCAAACAACAACCACATGCATCAGGTCCAGTTCTATAATGTAACTAAGTACATCCACTCAAGTACAGTACTAAATTTTAAAAATATAATTATAATGGAAAGTATGTTGTTACATGCCATTGCACATTTTAAAGTGGGAATATGGAAATCCTGGATCTTTCTTAGTGGGTATACTGTGTATACCTGCGTATCACGTAGACCACTGCACACAGGTTTCAGCTCATTACTCCTCATTTCAGAAACCAATGTGGTGCCTTCAAGGTGCTTGTTTCCTCCTCCAACTACGCAACAGTCCAAAACCAAAATATATTTAGCGTACTATCATATGACCAGTGGTGGAAGAAGTATTCAGATATTTTACTACTAATATTTTTTACTAGAATTTGTTTACATGCTTTGATGTCATACTGTCTGTCTGAATATACCTGTTTTTCAGAGCAGACATTTTGACTTTTCATAGTAGGAAAAGCACAGCTGAAATTTATAACCTTAACGATGGCTTAATTCCATAAAGTGTCCCAGTAAGCTATTTCAGTGAGTCAGCATGCACAATACCAGGGTCTCTCCTAAGTGGAATGCAGCCATCATTAATGGTTTAATACCAGGACCTCTCCTAAGTGGAATGCAGCCATCAGTAATGGTTTAATACCAGGACCTCTCCTAAGTGGAATGCAGCTATCAGTAATGGTTTAATACCAGGACCTCTCCTAAGTGGAATGCAGCCATCAGTAATGGTTTAATACCAGGGTCTCTCCTAAGTGGAATGCAGCCATCATTAATGGTTTAATACCAGGGTCTCTCCTAAGTGGAATGCAGCTATCAGTAATGGTTTAATACCAGGGTCTCTCCTAAGTGGAATGCAGCCATCAGTAATGGTTTAATACCAGGACCTCTCCTAAGTGGAATGCAGCCATCAGTAATGGTGTTGAATACACCTGTGCTTTTCCTACGATGACATGTCAACGTGTCTGCCGTGAAAACGTCTATTCACCCTCTGTCTGAATATCTCTATTTTGGTGCCTGTCTGTTTAAGCCCCCCCTCCCGGAAAAAACCCCAGTCTGCTCTGATTGGTCAGAGTTTCTGGGTCTTATTCTGCGCTCTCTGAGTCACTGCACTGTCAGTGTAGCCGGGGAATGACTAACTCCCCCGAAAAACGCTTCCATGGGTTGTTTCATCAAGCAGCAATTACGACATATATTTACATTTATAGTGACAGTGACCATGGGTGAAACAAACACAGGACTTTCACCCAGGATACCGGGGTTCATTTTCGTTTGAACATGAAGTAAACGGTGAGGTTTACTCTACGAAGCAGCGTTCAGTGTCCCGTGCGCAACTGGAAGTGAAGTAACTAACGTCTGATTTTAACGCAAACCACAATGTTTTAACTAACGTATTTTCCGGACTATAAGTCGCTCCGGAGTATAAGTCGCATCAGTCAAAAAATGGGTCATGAAGAGGAATAAAACATATATACTATAAGTCGCATTTATTTAGAATTTTTTATTTTTTTTTCATCTGTCAACTACACAATATCACACAGAACAACAGGCTGAATACGGTAGGTGTCCGGTTTGTTAACGTAACACATTAACAGAACAACTAGCTAGGGTGAATAGACGTTTTTCAGGAGCTTTTTGAGGAGGCGGTGAGGAAAACAGGGTCTCAAAGTCATCAACGACCCAAATCATGTCCTGTATAGTCAGTTGATGCCTTCAGGCAGAAGGTACAGGTTACCAAACTGTAAGCTTAACAGGTACAAATTTTAATTTGTGCCGCTTGCAATCAAATTAATGAATAATAACAGATAGAGTGTGTATGTCTGTGTTGTGCGTGTGTCTGCGTCTGTTGGCTGCAGTGATTTATGTATGACTATTACTATATAAGACTTTGGTACTGAACATCGAGGTTATAGGATGTGCAATGATAGGGTACTGTTGCATAATTTCCTGTTATATTTGACATGGTATTATGCAATGGGGCAGTGTGCAATATAGAAGTTATTCACCACAGCATGAGTTAACTAGAAATGTGCAATCATTATCTAAACATTTGTGTAATTCAAGGGGGAGGCTGTGTTGTTGGGGGGGGGGGGTTGTTTGTTCGTGTGTTATTCGTTGTTTATTGAAGCATGAGGAAATGTGTGACTATGTTGTAAGTTGGTTAACTGTATGTTTATTGTGTGTTATGCGTGATGTGTCGCCATCTTGTTCTCTCAAGTGCCCAAGACAAATTTCTCCTATGGGAGACAATAAAGGCTTATCTTATCTTATCTTATCTTACCAGGGCGTGGAGCTGGATGTATTAAAAGGCGTGGAGACGTAGCTGCACCGTTGACGAGCCCCTCCCGACTCCTTCCTCCAGCTCTGGCCATCTCGCTTTCAGCCCGCGATTAGCCGATTAGCTTTCTTTGTTTTCTTCACTGCAGTAAGAGTCACCTTTTCGCCAGTCCCTCATGAGTTTCTCCCTCATTTCAAACTTTCTTTCTGCTGCTCGATTACCGTTTTCGGCTGCATATTTTACTACCTGCAGTTTGTTATCTCTTTTCTTTCTCAGTTGTCTTTAGGAGCAGCATTCTAGTTGTCCCAAGCCTAGAGCGCCCTCTCGCAGCTGTAGACGGTGATGTTTTCAGTATGAATTAACATGTAAAAACATGTTAAATTATATATATTTTGATATATAAGTCGCACCTGACTATAAGTCACAGGACCAGCCAAAGTAGGAAAAAAAGTGCGACTTATAGTCCGGAAAATACGGTAAGTAGTTTTGGGGCTTAAACATAGTCAAACTGCGACCGTTTCACTCTGTTAACGACGTGTTTAAAACTGCGACCGTAACGTTCTCTGGTTTAGATATGAGAACGGAAAATACTGCTCTGGGTCGCATTACAAAGTAGGAACAAACAACACATGATTTTATGACCACCTTACACCAAACGACTGGGACGATGGGAGCGCGCCCAAACTCTAGCCGACTCTTATGATTTCCTTCTGATATTGTAAATATGTCTGCAACACTGGAATCGTTTGAAAAGTCGTTTGGTGTAAGGTCAGCATTAGCTGTTTTTATATTCTCTTCAACAGATTTTCTTTTTTTTTTTTCAACTTTTTTTATTTAAATTTAAAAATTTTACAACCCGTGATATACAACACAATCCTTAATGAACAAATCTTAGTGAAAACAGTGTGTCACTTCCCTTCAATTCTCCCACCCACCCCCAAACCATCCCGGTTCAGGTCCAAAGCGGACGGGGACACACATAACAGAACATCACATAGCCATCGGTCAAATCTGGGCCCGCTGACCTGAAATCCCTGATAATTAACCGTATCTTCAGTGTCCATTGCACGGCGATGTGCCTTCCGCAAAAAAGAAAAAGTAAACAGAGGTACTGTACTGTTATATGGGCAGTCATGAAAATAAAAGTAAAGACACTGTGAAAAAGCCAAAAGACAGGATCACAGTCCTGACAAGGTGTGGTCTGAGGCAGCAGGGCATATAGAAAATAAAAAAAATAAATAAAAAGGGGTCAGCTAGCGTGGAAGAATTACATGAGATATCACCAGCGACTTAAGAATACCGATTCACAAAAAGGGTTTCATGTGTTTAAACAGGAGAAGCATAGTTGAACTCTAGTCAAGCAGAAAGATAGGTGAAATATGTTGCCACATCACAGCCTCGATAATGTGAGGTCCACGGCGGTCCCGTCCGGGTCAGGCAAAGAGTCAATAGGCTCGTTTGAGATGAACTGCGCCTCGCCTTTAAAGTGGACGAGAGCAGGCGGTAGCAGCGGGGGGCGGTGACAAAAATCCGCTATCAAGTCGGACAGTTTCCAGCCGTTTCCAGCAGCCTTCAGGCTGACCAGGAAGTGACAGAAACACTGTGGTCCGATTCCGATTTAATAAAATGTTATCAGACCCATATATCAGCTCCTACACAGTCTCCAGATGTTTTTATCATGACAGAGTAGCCGTTGGTTGATCGGCTTGTAGCCTAGCGTTCACTTCAGACACCGCAGCTAGCTTAGCCTCCACAGTTTTCATGTCCTGGCTCGTGGTGTTGGTAAATGTCTCCAATGACAAAAGACACTGTTGGTCATCCAATATAGTAGACTGGATATTATCTAGTCTTGCTTTGAGTTTGGAAAACGCCGTTTTCAATTCGGCTTGGAAGAAAGATTTGAACTCAGTCAAAAGCGAGGCCTTGTGCTCAGCTAACATGGCTGTTATGGTGCTCGGCAACGAATCATCCTTCTTTGGGACGTCTTTTTTCGACTTGTTGGACCGCCTCTCGTCGTGGTGAGGTGCTGCCGAATATAGTTGAGTATAAGAGGTTAGTTGCAGCGCTTTGGCTGGACTGTAAAGAAGTTGTAACATTTTAGAAATTTCTGTCTGTATCTTGGAGCTCTTTTAAGCCAGTGTGTTCAAAATGTGATACAAACTAGTTCCGCGTGTAGTTGTTATCTCTGCAAATGCGTGGTTTGTTAACCCATCGACAGTAGCAAACATAGCATGTGAATTATTATTGTTTCTGGCGACATTGTCAGAGAAGGACTGCCATGCATTCCTCAGTTCCAAATTATTGCACCAAGTCACTCCCATATGGTCCATTCACTTCCACGTTTACTTCTACCCAGTGAATTTTGGTTTCCAGAACTGCAATCTTCAGTAGAAGTTTGTGATAATCATCCACGGAGAAGGGAGGCATCTTGCTGCTAATTAGCTTTAGCTAAGTACCAAGTTTCCAGTCACTGTAGGACAGGCTTGTGCTATTGGTAGGGCACGCTCACGCAGTAGGAGGAGGTCATAAAAATATAAAAATAATGGCGGAAGACTACTATGTCTAAAAAAATTGATAGTAGCCCAGTGATTTATAAGTATCCATGAGCCGCTGCTCATAGTTTCTCACAGACAAAAAGCAAGATTATCAGCAAAAAAATGCAAGTGTAGCAGTATGAGTTTAACTCATAACTACCTGCCGTTCTTTTGGCCAATCACTGCCGCAGAGCCCCCCTATAAAAACAGGTAGTAGTCCTCCTGGCTGCTCTTTTTCTCATTGGTGACGGAAGTGCGTCATACTTCCGGGTCGTCCACTCCGTGTCTGTAGTTCTGCTGCGCTATAGGTGAGGTAGCGGCTTTACTGTCTCTGCACTTATTCCACTGTTATCAGCTGCCTTCATGTTTACTATGTATTGAACTCTCGTAGATCTCCAGTTGGCGGGCCAGTCTACCACCCCGCCATTCAATGCATTCAAATAGCCCATCTCACCGATAGTTGCTGTATGGTTTGCACGCTTTGAGCTGCCTCCTTCAGGTCGACGCAAACGCTGCTTGATTGGTATTTAGGCTAAATGGTGTAGGATTTATTCTTTATTATTATTTTGTGTTAACTACCATTTTCTATAAATAACAGGAGCTGGGCTGGTTCAGCTGGAGATCGTCTTCAGCCGCATAGCGTTTACCCACTGGTTGCTGTTTTGCCTGGGCTGTTGTTTTGCCTTAAAGTGCATGTTCTGAATATTTTACCACCAACTTCAAAAGATTGCTGCACGCCCGTCCTGCCTTCACGGCCGCTGGGCAACTACATCACGGTCATACAGTGAAACGTGTGAGCCACCTGTTTTATGTGGGCCAGTGTTTTATAACATTCAAATTCGTAGCGGAAGGCAAAATTACGAATCCCACTATGGCCATGCCAAGACCACCATGGCGTGGCCATAGTGGTCGATTGGTTAGGGTTAGGCATTTGACCTTGAGTGGTTAAGGTTAGGAAATCTGATTGGTCAGGGGATAGGACTTGTACAAATCAGGTTACTTTACCTTGCGTAAGCATGGACGCCTGACCAATAGTAGCTATTGAAGGGCGGGTCTTGGCGTGGCCATAGTGGGGAAAAAATATCGCTAGCGGAAAGGGTTACCTCCCTACATTATAATTTGATTAAGATTAAGATGATTAATTGATTAAGTTGTTTCTTTTCCCTTTTTTTTCATTTTAGTTAAAAGTTGCATTTACATTTCGTTTGGTTTTCTTTTCATTAGTGAGTTTAGTTTTCTACCTCAAAATTTGAGTTTCTTTGGTTAAGTTCTCATTGTGTTCCAAAAATTTTACTTTTTTTCAAAAATTAAGAAGTCATAACATGAATCCAACATATTTTTAGCAAATATAAATCTACACTGAGGACAGGATTACTGGCCTATAGGTAAAGTAGTCACTAAGTTAGTCATCCACCAATACAGTTCATTCTGAGGATTTACTGTACCACATGTATGTTTTAAAATGAAAAGATGATTCATAAATGGTAACAATTATAAGGCTATTTTAATAGCTTAATATTCTATGCAAAAAAGGTATGTAAAGGCTTTACAGGCAATCCGTTCACTCCTGGACCACAACCAGCAGTTAATTAATCAAGTGGCAAATTTGTCTGCTCTTAGCTCTCCATCTACCTCTTTTTCTTTGCCCCCCCTCTACTCAAGCTTCTTCTCTGCAACACAGCAGCGGCTGTCATCCACCAATACAGTTCATTCTGAGGATTTACTGTACCACATGTATGTTTTAAAATGAAAACATGATTTATAAAGGCCAACAATTATAAGGCTATTTTAATAGCTTAGTATTCTATGCACAATAAGGTATGTAAAGGCTTTAGGCCACCCTACATATTATTGTAGGCCCAGTTTAATATCCAACTTCATTTTATACAATATATGTAGTAGGGGGTCCCTGCTCCATCTCACTCTCAGTTAAAAAATGTTGAAGACCCCTGCTCTATTGTCATTGTAACCATATACCAATGACCATGTTCATCTGCAGTGTGGGGTACAATTTGGCCTTGGAAGTTTTTTAGAAGGATGGCGACCCCTGCTGATCCTGACATGCCATGACTGAAGTAAGCTTCATCTCCCCATTGTTAAGACCAAAACATAGTATCCCCAACCATAGAATGAGTTTCTTGTAGAAAAATAGTATTACCATTCTTCCCTTTACAAAACAGAAATAAGCTTTTTCTTTTGGTTATGTCGCTTAGACCCCTTGCATTTATAGAAATAAGAGAGATCTCATTTCTTAGGTGAAACATAGAACACAGAACACAAAAAGAATAAGAGAATTTTCTGAAATGTAATTGAATAGGAACAAATGTGTTACCTCATAGGTAGTGAGTAGCTAAACCTGAACATATCATTTTTTCTCAAACTCACTTTTTTGTTGGATTCAGTGTCAAGATAGATTTTGGTTAGCTTGCCTATGGTGTGACTCTGTCCATTAATGAAGGCAAAGGGTCCTCTGAACTTGGCCTTAGGTCCTGCCTTCCTGGTCTGCTCGACTTTAGGCCACACTGCCTAACGTGCATCTCTGTCTTTCTCGAAGAGAGCTTCTATCGGATGTTGAGATCTCTGCAGATGGGGACATGTTTGGTGGTTCGCCAGGGTTCATCCCTGAAATGCCTTCCAGTGAACTGCATGATAATCTGTCACAGGCAATAGCAGCTGTTCGGTCCCAGGCGGTGCACAGAGATCCATCTTCTCCCTCCAGTGTGGAGTGATCTTTCCCACAATGTCTGCGATGATTTGTCGAGTGTTTTCTTCTTTCTCTTCTTTTAGACCATTCAATCTTAAGTTTCATCTTCTTTTATAACCCTCCAGCTCTGCAGCTCTGTTTTCCATCTCTTTAGCTCTGTGTTCCGCTCTGTGTTATTTTCTTTGTTTTTTTACCTTACATTCCTAGTCCGGGAGCCCTTAGCCCTGTTTCCTCCATCCTGATACTCTGTAAGTACCGACTCTCATTAAAACTCTTCGTAAACCGCTACTCAGTGTCTTATTTGGAATCTCTGTGTTCTGGGTCAGAACTGCAACCTGAACAGAATAATCTGGCCATGGACCCTACAGAGACTTCTCACGAGATTGGTGAAGATGGGGTACAGCCATAGGCGTAATTTACAGGGGGATGGGGTTACAACCCCCGCAATAATCAAAACTGACCTGTTCAAATCACCCCAAAAGCTGTATATAATTTCCTTTTAGACATTTGCACCATAAATTGATGCAGAAAAGGCACAAGAATGCAGAAAATGAAGCTCAAAATTTCAATTTTGCTCAAAAATGGAGATCTAAATCTAGAGCCGATTCTACTGGGCCATGCACAGCTCTCCCCATGTGGGTGAGTGCTTGTACTGTGAGGACGCCACCCACTTTATTGCCAAATGCCCTAAGTGGCCAAAAGACATGGCTTGTCAGTAAATCTGGGCTTACTGGCGACTACCGCTGTCAGCTCTTATTGATTCGGGTGCCAGAGATAACTTTCTCGATCATGAAGTCGTTAAAGTACTCAGATCTAGAGGTAACTTGGGCTTTTTTGTAGTCATTCTGGACAGTTTTTGTTTCAACCTCTATGTGCAATATGGTCTGACAACATTTTGACCTCTTTGAACTCTTGGTCTGTGTCACAAATGCGTCAAAGATGTTGGAATTGGCCAACAAGTATGTTGTGTTTTAGCCAATTAGGATGAAGCAGTCTGCTTTTAGCACAGCATTTTGTCTGTCGCCTTTCTTTTTTAAAGATATTTTTATTTTTTCTTATTGTGACATATAGGAAAGTGCCAAGGGTCAGAATCAAACCTGCAGCCTCTGCAGCAAGGACTGAGCCTTTATATATGGGTGTGCGCTCCACCACTAGGCCACCCAGGCACCCTATCTGTTGCCATTCTGTAGTGTGGAGCTGGCCATATATTTCTACATATTAAATATCTGTGATTTTGTTACCTGCGACTGTCAGACAAGTTGCTTACCTTTTTCAGTAATTTTGGCATTATCTGGCGATGCCGCTAGAGCTTAGGTTGGCAGGGGTTACCATGGTTACATATAATCCAACCGGCAAAGTAGGCTCTCTGGAAGTGTTGTTGAAAATTATAGCTCAGTGCGTCACAAAAGTATGTTGAACAATAGAATACATGTTGAGTATTAATGTGGGATTTCAGACACAGCCTTACTCTGTTAGGTTGAATATTAAGTCTGCATGCTTTCAAAGATATACAATATATGACATAGGGTTAATATGTGAGTGAACCTCACATGCCAACTGATGACTGACTGTTGATTTGAGGGACCCGTGTGGTGAAAGTCATGGGATACATCTGGGTATGACACCATGACAAGATCGGAGGCCATGAGAACTAGTATTCTCCAGGTGTAATTATTATGTTTCGTGCTAAGTGTGGGACCCTAACTTGTTGATGATTATGTGATTGACAACTGGTTCTTCAGATGTGAGGCCAAACAGTAAAAAGGAGTCTGTTCACTTTTCTCCCACTCAAGTGTGTATGTTATAGATCTGAATAAAGCTGATCTAAATCTAATCTGAAGACATCTGAATCGGTCATCTGTGAAGTCTCCTCAATCCATTTCCAGATATCACTGTTAAAAAGGGAATTTGAATAGATGACTGTACCTTGTCGCTGAAATGTGCTATATACAGTAAATAAAGTTGCCTTGCCTTACTGTAAGTTATAGTAGTACTAGTAGTCTGATCAGAAAAGATTTAAGATCAGTCTGTGTTTTTATAATAACTCAAATATAAACCATATATTTCAGATATAAGTTTATTGAAAAATCACAGATAGCAGAAGATGCAAAAAATATTTTTATTTTTTGTCTTTCTCATCTTGAAATAATCACTTTAAAGTAGATTAAAGTGGTAAAACAATATCATCAAAGCTATTCAAATGACTAAAATACATTTGTCAGTTCAACTTGAAGTTGGGGGCAAATTCACCCACAAAGGAACTGAAACAAAATAATCTCATTGGTTAATTAAAATGAAGAAATTATAAAATGCTCCACAATGTTTGAGATGAAACCATGAGGATCAAAGGTCACATTGAAGGTAGAAGAAATGATTGTTGGTGTGAGCTTCAGCAGCAGGTGGAAAACATGTCAGCTTCTTTTTAACATTTGTCGAAAAAGTTGTTGTTGACATATTGGCACTCGCGAGAGGCAGAATTTAAAAACAACCTATTGTGACGAAGAAAAAAGGTGAAACAATTTGTCAGTAAACAGCATATTCTTTTATCATTTTATTGTTTCATTATTCTTCACTGTTTGAATTAAATTAATTTTCTTTTAAAACATCCTAGCTCATGGTCAGTCTACCTTGGATGGTTTAGACATTATTGCTAATAATCAAAATCCTTGAGGACAACATTGCTTTCTGTGGGAGAGTGTGCAGCCCGTTAAAAGCTCCCTTGGAAAATTGTGTGTTACTGGTTGTAGTGTCCCTTTTTAAAAGGGTATGTTCAAAAGGTACATAATCTGTCAAATATAAGCCTCATTCATTAATTTGAATCATTTTGAGGCAGAAACAACCTTTCCAACCAACAAGTACTCTTAACCATAACGCTATGAGTTGTTTTAGTTCTGCAACACTATGAGTTGTTTAGTCTATATCTTCGACGTTCCATTTCCGGGATTGCTTCGGTGCCGCAGGAAATTCCGCCGGATGCATGTATTTTCGCCGATATCCGTCACCTTCCTCTTTCTTTGTGTTGGCGTTCTAAACTTCAGTGGATTTCTGAGGACTATGGTTAACTGCTCCTCAGATCTCTGGAGGGTAAATCCAGAAAGCTAGCTAGACTATCTGTCCAATCTGAGTTTTCTGTTGCATGACTAAAACTACTTTTGAATGCACACATTCCACCAAAACAAGTTACTTCCCGAGGCTATTTTGCAGAGGCACCGTTGCACCATCTGGCACTTAGCACAGCCCGATTGTGATTGGTTTAAAGAAATGCCAATAAACCAGAGCATGTTTTTCTCCCATCCCAGAATGCTGAGTGGACTAGACAGACCTTCCTCCATAGCGCTGTGGAGGATGGTCTGACAATGAGACACTATGAGTTGTTTATCCCCATCCTCCAATACAACCCACAGGAGCTTTTCATAAAATAGCGCCCCTAGCGGTGGCAGGAAGTAATGGCTCATATCTAAACCAAAGAACGTCTGTCGCATTTTTTGAATGTAAAGGTCGCAATTTTAAACATGTTTTTAACATTTTGTGTGTCG
Source organism: Perca fluviatilis (assembly GCF_010015445.1). Taxonomy (NCBI): domain Eukaryota; kingdom Metazoa; phylum Chordata; class Actinopteri; order Perciformes; family Percidae; genus Perca; species Perca fluviatilis. Next base: position 7,742,553 of record NC_053112.1, on the reverse strand, counting down.
CAGTTTGGTTATGTTTTGGAACCAAAACTACTTAAATCGTAACTCTTGCCAAAATGCAACCTAAGCTCTTTTTGTGAATGTACCCAGTCAAACTTTCATTTAAAAGCATATTTAGGATAGAAGCGCCACTTTTAAGATTTACTGTATTCTTGTTTTTCGGTCAAATGGCCTTTTGAATGGAAGTGGGAGGGGCACTTTTATGCTAGCCTCAAAATAGCTATTTTTAAAACATTAAAAAGGCTTGACACAACATGAGACTTTGCTCCAAGTATCACCAGGGGCTCTACACCTTAACGAACGCGTTGAGAACATTGTTTGTGTACCCAGAGTTTACTAAAAAGAAAGGTTTTGAACAACTCACCGTAGCTCTTGTTGTTTCCGGCCGCTACCACCTCGGCAGTCAAAACGAGCCGATATCAAAACAAGTACCCACAGATTTAGTATATCCCTTGTGCACCGGTGTAGTTAAGGTGTAGAGCCGCTGGTGATACTTGGAGCAAAGTTTTGTGTTGTGTGGAGCCTTCTTAGTGTTTTACAAATAGCTATTTTGAGGCTAGCATAAAAGTGCCCCTAGCACTCCCATTCAAAAGGCCATTTGACCGAAAAAAGAGAATACAGTACATCTTAAAAGTTGCAATTCTATCCTAAATATGCTTTTAAACGAAAGTTTGATTCGGGTACATTCACAAAAAGACCCTAGATTGCATTTTGGCGAGAGTTACGCTTTAATTTAAGTTAAGTTGTTTTGGGTTGAAGGCTTACGCAATGTGACACCGAACATGACTTTGGTAACGTAAAAGAAAAAATAACTCAAATGTTTTATTATTATTATCAAACAGGCCTTGAACCCCGCTCTCCATGGTCAAAGTCATTTTGTCACCTTACTTCCTGCTTTGCTCCTGTCATAATTACTACGGTCACTAGATGGCACCGCCACTATAAACGTTAATATAGGTCTTATGTTGCTGCTTAAACAAACGACCTCTGGGATCAAATGAAAAAACAAACTTAAGGCACAGGGCGCTCCTGCAGACAGCAACTACTTTTTGTCAGACGCTCACTTTTTGGCAACCGTCCAAAAAGTCACCTTTCCAAAAAGTGGCTGTCTTTTGAGCTCTATTACCTATATATTACTTTAACACTATCTATATGCAATATTCATTCTAACTTAATCAATTCCAACACAATAAGAGCGTCTCCAAAGGCAAATTTAGAAACATACCTCCACTGATCAGTCTTCACAAAGCAATTAATGTCGTCCATAATGTTGTCATCAGTGAAGGCTTCAGGGGGAGAAAAAAGAACAGTTTTTAATGTGCAAAATATCTCATTTAAATATTCACCATGTCTGTATGTGAAATACTCACCATTGCAGGCTGTGTTGCACTTGTTTTTGGAGGAGCCATAACCAGAATTACAGAAGGTCTTGTCAGACAGCTGGAAGATCCCGTAAAGGCCGAAAGACGACTGCTTGGTCTCCTCACTGGATCGGTCCTCACTGGATCTGTCCTTGCTGGATCGTTTCTTACGTTCCCCACCTTCCTCAGCCTCGTCTTCATCCGCCGTCTCGTTGCGCCGGTTCAGCAGTTCCTCCAGCCACAAGTCGATCTCTGCCGAGTCAGACTCCTCGCTGCTTGCCTCACGCTTTCTTCTGCCAGCTCCGGTTCCATTTGTGCTTAGGGTCAAATTTGTGGCACCTGTTGGGATTGGTTGGGTGGTTGTTGGAGCAGTGGTAGTCGGTTCGGTGGTTGTTGGAGCAGTGGTAGTCGGTTCGGTGGTAGTCGGTTCGGTGGTTGTTGGAGCAGTGGTAGTCGGTTCGGTGGTAGTCGGTTCGGTGGTTGTTGGAGCAGTGGTAGTCGGTTCGGTGGTTGTTGGAGCAGTGGTAGTCGGTTCGGTGGTTGTTGGAGCAGTGGTAGTTGGTTCGGTGGTTGTTGGAGCAGTGGTAGTCGGTTCAGTGGTAGTCGGTTCGGTGGTTGTTGGAGCAGTGGTAGTCGGTTCAGTGGTAGTCGGTTCGGTGGTTGTTGGAGCAGTGGTAGTCGGTTCGGTGGTTGTTGGAGCAGTGGTAGTCGGTTCAGTGGTAGTCGGTTCGGTGGTTGTTGGAGCAGTGGTTGTCGGTTGGGTGGTAGTCATTTGGGTGGTTGTTGGTTGGGTGGTAGTCGTTTGGGTGGTTGTCAGTTGGGTGGTTGTCGGTTGGGTGGTAGTTGTTTGGATGGTTGTCGGTTGGGTGGTAGTTGGTTGGGTGGTAGTTGGTTGGGTGGTTGTTGGTTGGCTGGTAGTTGTTTGGGTGGTAGTCATCTGGGTGGTTGTTGGTTGGCTGGTAGTTGTTTGGGTGGTAGTCATCTGGGTGGTTGTTGGTTGACTGGTAGTTCTTTGGGTGGTAGTCATCTGGGTGGTTGTTGGTTGGGTGGTAGTTCTTTGGGTGGTAGTCATCTGGGTGGTTGTTGGTTGGGTGGTAGTTCTTTGGGTGGTAGTCGGTCGTGTTGTGACCGTAGTTGTTGGCGTGGCTGTGGTTGTAGTTCTGCGTTTGCCGAACACCTTGACCAGGCCGGTGTTGAGACGGGACCGGCTGTTCACCTCACAGATAACTGCAACAAACAAGCCATGCATGCAAATGGAGGGAAGCAAAGGACGTCAAAAAAAGTTAAATTTTAAAATAAAGTTGAAGTAAAAAACAGAAAAGGTGACAGTCAGTTAGTGAGTTTTTTCAATTCTATTTGTACTATAGTTGTTTTGTGTCTATTTGTAGTTCTTTTTTTTTTCTTTATAGTCATACATAGTCGTTTTGTGACTTTTTGTAGTCTTTCTTTAGTCGTTTAGTATATCTTTGTCGTTGTAATATGTTTCTCTCTATACACCAATCAACCAGTGGCAACTGGTCACTTAGGGGCAGGTGGGCAAGGGTGTCGGACTAGGGGTGCAAAAGGGAACTGAGTACCCAGGGCCCTCATGTGAGGGGGATGCGGGGAGAGGCCCATAGACAATGCTTTTCTACAGGGCCCAGAATGTTGTGCTACGCCCCTGCAAGTCGACACAGCCTTTGTGGTGCTGGTCTGTGAATTGGTCATGTTGCGTTGGATCGAATGATAGGTATGCTGGTCTATTAATGTCAATGATGTAGGATTCTCGTAGGGTACAGATTTGATCATTGGAAAATTATCAAAGATGTTTTATCAATATTAATAAAGTTATGAATATGGTTATTAATAACTTTATCAAATCGACAAACAATCAAAACGGGGCACCACCCTGCTAGTCAGGGACCAATAATCAAATTGTGGAACAGTCTCATTTCTGTGGTAATCCTTTAAAAAGGAAATAAAGGAAGGGGTGAATCCAAGCACGGACCTGATCGACCAGCAATTATTACAACAAGTACACAAATAATCACAAGCAACTGCTAATTAAGTATAATAAGATTTATTAACTTCACAATTATCAGTAGCTAAACAATAATCCTTCAATAATAAACTCATATACCTTTTATAATATCACAACCAAAAACAAAGCAAAAACAAAGCAGCATGTGTCATGGACACGTCTGTGTGTGTGGAGTGTGTGTGAGAGAGAGTGAGTGACAAAGGAGGGGGCGGTGTCGGAGTGTAGTTCTAAACACCAAAACAACTCCAAAGATGGCTACTCCTGTGAGCTGCACAAAACTATTTAGCCTCGAGAGGGCGGTAGTGGTGCGGGGTGCACGAGGAGGGGGTGAAGAAGCCAAGGGGGTTGCTAGACAACGCACACGCTTAGCCGGTCTGGTAGCTAGTTCCTGTTTTAGCTCTGTACGAACGTAGGGAGATTCCACGTGTGAAGCTACAGCGTTAGCTCTGGAATTACGCGGCTAGCCTGTGTCGTGTGTGTGTGTGTGTGTGTGTGTGTGTGTGTGTGTGTGTGTGTGTGTGTGTGTGTGTGTGTGTGTGTGTGTGTGTGTGTTAGTAAAATAAGAAAGAGAAGGAGAGTAAAGAAAAGAGGCACTTCTGATCTTAAGATATTGATAACGGCCAGCTCAGTGGCTTAACAGCGGATTCATCGCGATTATCTCGCGGACAGTAACTAAAACTCCTGAAAGGAGTTAGCAGATAGCAATTATGGTTTTACCCCAGCTACTTTAACACAACATAAATCAACGAGTATAATGATCAATTTATACATTCACAGAACAGATTAATAACCAGATATGGCCCATACATGATTACAATCAGATCACAGTAATGGCACAGCGGTAGCGAACCCTTTGCTCATTAGTAACAAACCAAAACGCACTAGTTCTAATATCTGCCCAGAACTGTGTAAGCCTTCTTACTGTATGCGTTGTTTGTCAGTTAAGTCTCTTGCCAGAGCTTAACGATCCGTTTCGTCCGAAGCAGAGGGGACGAACGGAATCCATGTCGACCAAACAAGAACCAGAACGTAGTCCTTTTCTTTAATCCAGGCTGATTAAGCCCGCTGCAGATGAAGGAATACTTCGGCCAGTATTCCCTCGGATCCCTTTTGTATATCAGGCCGATATAAACTTTGTACCAGCTCGAAACTCGACCAGCGAGGGTGATGCTGGTTAGCTAGCTAGTCCGGACTAGTGCCTCCTTTCAGCAACCGGGGTTACCGTGGAAAGCGAAGAAAGCACAAACGCCGAAAGCTTTTATCGTTCCCCCGCCTCCTAGTGGCGGGGTGGTGCATTCAAAGACCCGACGGCCAATGGGAAAACTGTAACCTGGTCACAGGTGTGAAGCAGTTCTTTGTCTCACCACCAGTCTACCTTGTCCCACACGTGTTGAATGCACTTTCTCCATCTTGCGAAGTGGCGGCTTTTTAGGAGTTTCGTGAAACTGGCTTTGGAATTCACATGTAGGCCAAGATCCTTTGTCCTGCCTCCTCTGTGTCTCTGCAGTCAACTCAATCTGAACCAAATCACTGTTTAACAGCTTCTTGGTCCCCAACAATGACATAGAATGGGTTTGTATAGACCTGTGTCCCTAAAAATTTGTCTGTGGCTTTCATGGTGTTGAGCTCAATGCTATTCATGTATGTTGGGCGTATTTGTTCTGGTTGTGTCACCTTAAATATTTCCTTGACACCGCAGAGGGGTGGGGGGTGGGAGAGGGTTTTTGTTCTTGTTCAATCGTGTTTCTCTGTTCTGTATGTCTAATGATAAAAAACAATAAAAAATTGATCTTAAAAAAATATTGTGATATTTGATTTTCTCCGTATCGCCCAGCTCTAGTTGCAGCGCTATACTTTCATTATCTTGCATGTCATGTTACTGCTGTTGTCAATCAATTAATTAATTAATTAATGTATCTTTGCATGTGGACATCTCTTTCTGTAGAGTTTGTTTTCTTCCTGTTTGCAGGAACAAACTCTCTTACTCTTATCTGTCTTCCTGCTCTGTATTATCTCAGAGAGTGATTGATGCTGGTGACTCTGGAGGTGATGATGTAACTTATTTAACTCTCAGGAGTTTTATTAACCTCACCTCTTGCCAGGTATTGTTGCTTGAACTTTTGAAGACGTGGGGGCAGCGTGATCGCGTGCCCGAGCTTTTCTCTCAGCTCGCATCTGGAGACGATCCGGCCCTCAGACAGGCTGGGCACCAGAACGGCCACCGCCAATACCACCAGCAACCCAAACTTCATGTCAACGGTTTCTGTTGGGAAAAACATCACCAGGGTTAGAGGAGGATGATGTTAGGTGAGTCAAATTGTTTTCATTTGCAGGGGTGAAGCCATTTTGGGCTCAGCCCACACCTAAGAAGAGTTCGGGGGCATGCTCCATTTACAGCAGCAGCCAGAGCCGGCCCGACGTATAAGTAAACTAAGCGGCTGCTTAGGGCCCCGTGGCTTTCATGAGGCCCCAAGAACGCTTGAAATGTCCCACAAGAGAGCTTGAAACAGAGCCGGTCGGCCCTCACTGTGCTCACTACCCAACAACTCAGCAAATAATAATAACCATAAGTAATCAGCCAACCTTGTGAACAAAGAGCTCAGGTGTTCATGATTAACATCATGAGTTTGCAGAATGTGACAGCTAACCAGTCTGACAGCCGTCGCTGATTGTTCATCATCACTGCAAGAACAGCGATGTGCACTTTACTAACCGCTTATTGTTTTAAAGATGTAACCTGATCAGTGGTGGAAGAAGTATTCAGATCCTTTACTTAAGTAAAAGTAATAATACCACAATGTAAAGATACCGTTACTCCGTTACAAGTAAAAGTCCTGCATTGAAAATGTTACTTAAGTAAAATTATGTAGGTATCTTCAGGAAAATGTACTCAAAGTATCAAAGGTAAAAGTACTCAATGAAAAATCGTCACACTTTAGAAACTGGAAACGATCCAAACAGTTCTGTCAAAAAAAACTAAAAGATTCAGGGCTTTTGAGGAAAACATTTGGAACCAGTTTCCATTGATAAATAACAGAACTTTTTAAATGTGTAGACTCAGCTGAGTTTACAGTTAACAGGTCGTCTGGTGGTGAGAAGAGTTTAATACATGTTTCTGCTAAAGAAAAGTCAGGAGCACATGGTGAGAAAAAGCAGAACTATCGGTGATGATTCTGATTATTAATAATTATTGCAGAACACTGTCCTGAAGAACTTCATCTACTGTTGTTTTACCTGATTCAACAACAAATTAGATCATGTATTCAAAAAGCAAAGTGTAGTTAAAGTCTTAATTTAAAGAAGTATAGCTACATAAATATATGTTTATGTCCCTTAAAGTATATTTGCAGAAGCACTCTAAAATAAATTCATACTTAAAATAAAGTTTTATTGTCATTGGACCATTGCAAAATGACACACATAAGTCCTGTACTGTATGTTCATTATTTCTTTTTAAAAGTGAAATATCTGCCAGTAGGATGAGATTATTTGACCTGACTACAGAAAAAAATCAAATCATCTATTGAAAAGTCAACTATTCAAATGATACGTTTTTTTCTGTCTTGTTTCGAGATATTTATCCACATTTCTAGAAAATCTGTGAAACGAGGGAAATGAACCAAGGAAAACAAGCATACAAACATTATTCTTAAGGGGAAAAAAAGTCTTAAAGGCTGAATTTAAAGATTTATATTTACAGAAATATATGTCCATGTTTTTGTTGTCATCATTTTATCAGATAAATAATCTGCACAACATCATAACAAAACAAGTGATGGAATCTTCATCAAATATAACTTTTCATACAATATACCAAAAACAGCACTGACAATATGGCAATACAAACAAACAATGATAACAGAAAAAAAGATGTTTCTTACGGTTCGAATGTTCCAAGTAGAGTAAAACGTTTGTTTTTGTTGATGGAAGTTTGCAGCTCTGTGTCTTCAGACAGAAAAATCTGAGTTTATATATCAAGACTTTAAGTGGTGGACCAACCTGTTTTATCATGGATTGTTTCCTCAAAGCAACGCAAACAATAGTCAAGGTCATCATGACTCAACATAGTTTCTGTGTCCATTGTGAAAACGTTAAGTACATTTAGAAAGAACAACCCAGGGGCGGCCTCTAGCTCACCCAGTAAGAGCGTTCGCCCCATGTTGGCTGAGTCCTTTGCAGCGGCGTGGGTTCAAATCTGACCTGCTGCCCTTTGCTGCAAGTCATCCCCCATCTCTCTCCTACTTCCATGTCTAATCTTGTAATAATATTGTCTAATCTTGACTATTTTTCAGTAGTATGGTCTAATGCAACTCAAGAAAAGATAACTAAATTGCAAATGGTGCAAAATAGAGCTGCGTGTATAGCGCTTAGATGTGGATATAGGACAAATGTTACAATGTACAAATGTTTAGGTTGGTTATCTGTAATAAATAGATTACTCTATTCATTATGTGGTTTTTTTTTAGGAATATTATCGTTACAAAGAAAAGTATAATAATTTACCTTTCAGTTTAGATATACATGACTATGCGACTAGACATGCCACAAGAGGTTACTTTACTTTACCAAAAGCAAAGACAAATACTGCTAAACAAATGGTCATGTATCATCACAATCATTTATCACAGCAGATAGTTGTAGGGGAGGGGGGGGCTGAGTCATGCCAAAGTCCTTTCTCCGTTGCATTGCAAGGGAGGATATCAAGTGTGATGTGGATGAAATGTTGTGGCCAGACAGAGAGGAGAGATTGGATTTTCTTTTCTCTTGCACATCTTGTACAACAGTTCAGATTATTTTGCATATTTTTTTTCTGCACAAGCTTCCTTTGTGTACTTGTGGTTGGCTGGTGTGCACATACAATGAGGAAAAATGTTTTATTGCAAGTATAGTGTGTGCCTAGCCTGGCTCCGGCCTCCTACATATACCCGCTCAATTTTCATTTCCCTTCAGTACTCAGGGTTCGCGGGATATATTCTTCTGTTTTCTCCGGCCAAATATTTGGCGGTCCAATCAGCGAACAGAGGGAGTGGCTGACGTTAGCACGTGCACAAGAAAGATGCGAGCAAAGCCATTCGGTCCATTGTGGCAGCAACGCTGCCGAATATCCAGAAGTTAAATCCCGAGCAAGAACAATATTTGCATAGTTGTGTTGGTGGCCATGATGTCGTGGCCCTCCTCCCCACTAGGTTCGGGAAAAGTTAGTTTTTCCAGCTCGCTCCGTTAGTGGTGAAGGAGTTGGCTAAGCTAGCGATGCTAATGCTAAATATAAGCCGATAGTTGTCGGTATATCCTCTTGTTGCACATGTGCATGACATACGTCACGACCAAACGTTAGCGATTGGTTCTTGCAGATCCAGAGTGGCTCTGGGCAGATCCAATAGTTTTAAACTTCAACAGAGTACCCGCCTTCAAGGAAGTTAACACTTGTTAATGGAGAGTGGCCAGACTCTCTGTACTAATGAAATGTACCAGAGTGTGGTAGGACGAGGCTAGTGTACCAGAGTCTGGTAGGACGAGGCTAGTGTGTGCCATGGTTGACATCAATACTATTCAGCTGCCTAAATATACAATGTTAGCAACTGGACAATATTAGAGAGGGTAGCTATCACATTTTCAGAGTACACTGTCATTTGACAAGATGTATTTGCCTTTTGACTGTCTTTGTCTAAGCAACGATTAAGGAACCCTTTGTTTTGATGACATGGATTTATTCATTGATGGATTTAGTTCATTGTTTTGATGGAGTAATTACCTTTTGCAGGTCACTTAGAGTGATGTGCTGAATCTACCACGTTGTGTGAGGATTGTACCTAGAGTTTTGACAATTGTAAATGTGTTTCAGTAAATGTGCCAATTCAATTGAGAAAAACTGTAAGAAGCTGGAATCAGAGAATTTCTAATACTTGGCGATACATTTAACTGTTGACAACTTATCTAGTAGAGTTTCGATGTTCTCCACGTGTTTGAGTGGGTTTTCTCTGGGTGCTCATCATAAAGTCAAACGAGACAGGAAATGAAAATAAAGGCCCCTTTAACTGACATCACTTGAATATGTCGGCTCCAAAGCAGAGATGTCTCTCTAAAATGCATGTTGCCTTGACTCCTCTCTCCTCGTGGCTCTTCCTAGCCTCCTTTGCTCGCATCTCAGGTGGGAAGAAGATATTCCTTGGATATATAAGTGCATTATTGTTTTGTCATGACCAGCGAAGTGGCGATATATCCATGGTATTGAAAGGAGGATTTAATTCTTGCATGTTTTGTCGTGCGTGATCCAAAAAACATCCCCCATCTACTTTCATCACAAATCGCAACTAACTAACTAAACAACTCATGCTCTCGTTGGGATGTCCCAAATTATCTACTTAGATATTTGGTCGTGCAAGAAAACCTGCAGACAGACATAGTGTTTTCACAACACTGAGCCAGATGGCAGGAGAAGCCGGGTTCATCTAGTTATTTTATTATTATTTCTTTTTTTAGGTTATTTTTTTGCATTAACATGATTCAAACAAATGCATGGGAAGTGAACACACATCATGCATCTTTCCAGGAAGTCTGACAAACAAAGGTCACAATGAAAATGGTCTCAAGTTTGAAAAAAATACTGTCCCTACGTAACTGAGTAAATTCTCCAAAGGGGGCGGATCTGACAGACTTTGCATAAAGCAGATGCAGAGGAGCTTATGTATATTTTTTATATTTTTCCTAAGACATGTTTACTTGATTCAGTTATTGTGGCTACCTCTCTGTTAGAATGCACCAGACTACTCATTACATTCATAATACATTACGATTTTTAGTACTTAATTTCATTCATTTCTTGACTGAAACTCACTTTCTAAGTTTGATGTGTAGGTTACCTTTTTTATAAATGAAAATGCTTGTTTTGTCGTGTATCAGATAGATGTTATGACCGGCCACAACACAGGTGGGAGATGCATGCCAAACGTTGTGATTAAAAAGCAAGTTACAGTGTTATAACAATGAGGTGTTAAGGTCAGTATCGGTGAGAGTGCATGGATGCAGAGGTTAATGTGAGGCGTGTTGTCGGTGTCAAACAAAAGAAGGCAACGCAGCAAATAAACCAATCAGTGCTCGCGGAGTGAAGGGACCCGCCCACTGGTGACTCAGCAGGAACTCAGGTACACTGGCCAGCTGTTCCTAAAGTAGTTAAGCTGTCCTGTGAGAACCACGTATCTCTAAAAAGTTTTTAAACTTTTCATGGTGTCAGAAAAACATCCCTGTTTCCAGCTTTGTTACGATGCATTTTCCAGCTCATCCAAGATACTTTTTAAAGACTTTATTTAGCTTAAGAAGGAGGAGAATTTTCTCCAAAAATAAAGGAACCCTTCATCCTTCAGTTTATTACAAAAGTTCAACATCAACACATTGGTTGACCGGTCTTGAAATTAAATCCAGAGTCCTCTTTATCTGAGATGGAGACGAGATTTCGAGACCAAGACTTTCAAAAAGTGGTCTGGAGACCAAGACGGATCTCAAGCACTACAACACTGGCATCTTTTACCAGCTCAAACAACAACCACATGAATCAGGTCCAGTGCTGTAATGTAACTAAGTACACCCAGGGGCGCAACTACCCAGTGTCAGAGGGGTATGCAGCAACATTTTTGGTGCCCCACCCCCAAAAAAACAAAAAAAAACAAGTAAATAAATAAGTGTGTCGGACATCATCATGTATGGGGTTTAAATAATAAATGTTTATTTTAAAGTATATCAGCCACTGTAGGCCTAGCATAATTATAAATATTTATATGGTATATATCACTTATATAAATGTACTTTATTTTCATTACAATAATAAATCATCATTGATGGCATTCGAGCCTATGCGTTGCGGATGTTTAAATTTGCGTTCTGATTTGTTTACTACGTCCCCGCTGTCAGACATAGGCTAATTGTCATATTTCCCACATGTGCCGGGTTTTGATACAGAAATGCATTTTTCATTTGCAACGGCAAGATTAGCCAAATAGCATATAACAAAACAATTATTTTAATTATTTTGAATTTGCATTAGAAGTAATCCATTTCATCTCTAAGCAACACTTGTTACGATGGACAGAACGGACTCAAACGCACAGCTCAAAAACAAATACTTTATTAAACAAACAAGGAGGGAGGAGTACGGGAGAAAAAACTAGGAAGGTGAGGGACAACAAGGAAAAACCTAGGATGGTGAGGAACGCAGGAGAAGAAACTAGGATGGCAGGGGCTCAAGGGAAAAATCTAGGATGACCAGGGAGCTGAGGGAGACGCGGGGAAACGGGGGAGCCGAGGAGCGAAGGAGAGCTGGCTGGAGCATGGAAGCGGAGGCAGAGCGATGTAGGGTGCCGTGGGAGGAGGACTGAGCGGGGAGGCCAGCTGACTGGAACAGAGGGAGGAAGTGGATCTGAAAGACAAACACAAAGGAGGGTCAAGTAAGGAATAACACAGGTTAGGTAAAAAGCATTCGTTGGCATGGAGTGTCACCAGAGAAGATGAGGCAACAATTCAGCGGAGATGGTCTGTTGGGCCGGGGTTGAAGTACTGTGCTTGATTGCAGATGGATGGCAGGTGTGAGCGGCGGGAGAGCAGTGATGGGTGATTGGCAGCAGGTGTGTGTAGTCAGCTGGCCAGCAGTAGGCAGGAGGGGAGGAGGAAAGCAGGGAGTAGGCAGTAGGGGAGGAGGGAAAGCAAAAGAGACACAGGGAGAGAGAGGCAGGGCAACAAAAAAACACCAACAGCAGAGAAAAATAAACAAACTCACAGCCAGCTGGTCCCAACCACAACAACACTAATGTTAAAGTGCAAAATGAAACGAAAGTGAGGAGGACTCGGAACTTGAACTGGACATTTAGTTTTGTGTGGTCTAATAGAACTCCTACCTGATGTCATCTCTGGTCTCATCTCTACGTGATGCCATCGCTGACCTCATGTCTGTTTCATTCACTCCTTGCCTGTGTTCTTCTCCACTAAGACATATTGTCAAACAAACATTATGTAATATATTTTCTATATTAGTTTTTCAATAATATTAAGAAATTAATCTGATGGTATCAAGTGGCTCCCCCTACACTTCCACATAATCTTAGACCTACTTGCCTTCCCCTGTCTTTCCTGATCCACCATCCTCACACCTGAATGAAATGAACTCACTGTTAAATATAGCAGCCTAAATTCAATTCTTATCCTAGTGACGGCATCTGATAAGACAACTATTATGCAGTAAGGTTGTGCTGCTGTTGAAATTACATTCACATTTTGGATTTTAAAAAGTATAAATATGGAGAGCTACTGAGCACAGACCTTTAAAGAGAGAGAGAGATGTGACCCTGTATTACAGCTTCCATGTCACCTAACATTATGTAACTATAGCCGGTATGTCTGACAGCACAGCTAACATGAACAGCTAATGGTAAAACTAAATCTATTAAAGGAATATTTCACCGCTGGAAAGCTGAATATATCTTTAAATTGGGTCACTTATGTAGTAGAAATGTGAAAAAAAAATTGAAATTGGTGCCTTCTAGGCCGAGAAAAGCCAGAAAATGTGTTTTGGTCTTATATGGATGAAAAACACCAAATCCCAGAATGCACCTGCTTCGTTGCTTTGAGTCCACTCCCAAGCCACGCCTACTGCTTGACAGACAGAGGCATTCAACTCAACTCAAGCGTGTTTTATTGTCATTTCAACCATATACATTGTGACTCAAGTGGTGTTACACATTTAACATATATAAAAACGACATACGAAACAGGCTACATTTAGTACACACACTTTATAGGCTCCGTAAAGTTCAGCTAACGCATACTAGCATTAGCGCTTGGTGGGCTGTAAACACCGAGCATAAATACAGCCGTGAATTAGTGTGTAATGTAGAATGGTCGGCATTTAACAGTCACAAACTCCACCAGCAGTTAGCAGTTAAATGGATACAAATCACCACATTTCTGACCCTTACCGGGTGTTAACACAGCCCACCTCTTTTACCTGGCGACAGAGAATCTCTAGCTCGGAGGGCTAGCAGGCCTGGTAGCTGGACAGTCGGTATAATTATCAGGCATGTTTCCACAACAAAAACACAAAGTCTCTGAACTCACGTTGGGAGTGTCGTTGAAGTTGGATGTAGTCCAGTTTGTGGTTTAAATGATGCGCGACACTTGCAAGCAGGATCCGTAAAGTTCAGCTAACGCATACTAGCATTGGTGTAGCTAAACACAGAGTATAAACACAGCCGTGAATTAGCGTGGTCGTGTCGAATGGTCGGCATTTAACAGTCACAAGCTCCACCAGCAGTTAGCAGTAGCTAGTTGGATTTTATTTCTACACCAGTCCGTTTAACACAGCCCGACTCCACGGGCCGGCGAGAGCAGCCTGGTAGCTGGATAGTCCCGGTTCCGGTACACTGTTGTTCAGGCATGTTTCCACAACAACAAAAACTTGGGAGTTTCGTTGAAGGAGGATGTAGTCCAGCTTGTTGTTTAATGAGCAGACACTTGCAAGCAGGATGGCTGAGACAGGTGGACAGCTAGCGCGTAGCTTTCCACCTAGCCGATGAGGATGTCCCCTAGCCGGCTAGCGGCATTGAGCGTACACCGCTGGTCTCCGTGGCGGCGAAGCTCACGTAGTGTGCCGGTATTGCGTCTGTAATAACGTTTCCTCCATATTCTCCGATCTGTACCGATGTATCCCGGTGGTACCACGCCCGGTAGTTTGAATGCAGATAATTGTAAATGTTTTCTGCTGAAAACCGAAAGCCTGTTTGGCGAAGATTCAAAATGGCTGACAGTCGTTTTCATTCGAATACCTCGGCCAGACCTCGGCAGTCCAACCCCCTGTGGGCGTGTTGAAAACATACGGAAGTAGATCCTACTACTGGCTGTAGTCCTTTGCCTCTGGCCCAAAAATCTTCCAATGACGCAAAAATCGTCATTTTACGTCATCGGAAGATTTTTTCCAGGCCCCAAATGCAGAAATCTCTCGTCTCAGGGAGACAAGAGGGAGGGAGGCACGGTCATTCAGAAATACTATTAGGTTTCTACTGATACAAAGCTGAATGCTAAATCGGTGAAGTATCCCTTTAATGATTCCATGGTAAACCAGAGTTATTGCATAAGTTATGTTTTCCAGCTTCTTGTCATTTTTTGTGCATGCTACCTTATATTTACCAGTTGTTATTTTACCTTAATAAAATTGAGATATGTCATGCATTGGTACCATAGGGTTTAACCAAAATCTAAATGTAGCTATCAGCAACATTTAAATTACTTTTTTAACCATCGCTTTGGCACCCCCATGGTGCTGCGCCCCTATGCGCCGCATATAGCGCATACCCACTTTTTGCGCCACTGAGTAGCCTACATCCACTCAAGTACTGTACTAAATTAAAAAAAAATCATAATTATAATGGAAAGTATGTCGTTACGTGCCATTGCACATTTTTAAGTGGGAATATGGAAATCCTGGAGCTTTCTTAGTGGGTATACTGCGTATACCTGCGTATCACGTAGACTACACAGCTGCATTCAGGTTTCAGCTCATTACTCCTCGTTCCAGAATCAATGTGGTGCCTTCAAGGTGCTTGTTTCCTCCTTCAAGTACGTAACAGTCCAAAACCAAAATATATTTAGCGTACTATCATATGACCAGTGGTGGAAGAAGTATTCAGATATTTTACTTTTGTTTATGAACATCAAACATTAAAGGTTCCATATCATGCTCATTTTCAGATTCTTACGTATTTTGGGTTTTTACTAGAATTAGTTTACATGCTTTAATGTCATAATGTCTGTCTTAATATACCTGTATTCACCCTCTGTCTGAATTTCTCCATTTTGGCGCCTGTCTGTTTAAGCCCCTCCTCCCAAAAAAAAAAAAAACCCTGTCTGATCTGATTGGTCAGAGTTTCTGGGTCTTATGATTCGGTGCTCTGAGTCCTGCACTGTCAATGCAGTCGGGGAATGACTACGAAGATACTGTTCTCCCCCGAAAAATGCTTCCTTGGGTCGCTTCATCAAGCAGCAATTACAACATATATATTTAAATGTATAGTGACAGTGACCATGGGTCAAACAAACACAGGACTTTCAACCAGGAGACCGGGGTTCATTTTTGTTTGAACATGAAGTAAACGGTGAGGTTTACTTTACAAAGCAGCGTTCAGCATCATGTGCGCAACTGGAAATGAAGTAACTAACGTCAGATTTTAACGCAAACCACAATGTTTTAACTAAGTAGTTTTGTGGACTAAACGTAGTCAAACTGCGACCGTTTCACTCTGTTAACGACGTGTTTAAAACTGCGACCGTAACGTTATCTGGTTTAGACATGAGAACAGAAAACACTGCTCTGGGTCGCATTACAAAGTAGGAACAAACAAAACATGATTTTATGAACACCTTACACCAAATTGACTGTACCTTGTCGCTGAAATGTGCTATATACAGTAAATAAAGTTGCCTTGCCTTACTGTAAATTATCAGAATAAGTAGTCTGATCAGAAAACTCAAATACAAATCACATATTGTAGATATACGTTTATTGGAAAATCACAGATAGCAGAAGATGCAAAAAATATTCATGTTTTTGTTCGTTTTTCTCATCTTGAAATAATCACTTTAAAGTAGACTAAAGTGGTAAAACAATATCATCAAAGCTATTCAAATTACTAAAATACATTTGTCAGTTCAACTTCAAGTTGAGGGCAAATTCACCCACAAAGGAACTGAAACAAAATAATCTCACTGGTTAAAATGAAGAAATTCTCCACAATGTTTGAGATGAAACCATGAGGATCAAAGGTCACGTTGAAGGTAGAAGAAATGATTGTTGGTGGGAGCTTCAGCAGCAGGTGGAGAACGTGTCAGCTTCTTTTTAACATTTGTCGAAAAAGTTGTTGGTGCCATATTGGCACTCGCGAGAGGCAGAATTTAAAAACAACCTATTGTGACGAAGAAAAAAGGTGAAACATTTGTTAGTACAGCCGTTATTATTTTGTCATTAAGCACCATATTCTTTTATCATTTTATTGTTTCATTGTTCTTCACTGTTTGAATTCAATTAATTTTCTTTTACAACCTCCTAGCTCATGGTCAGTCTAACTTGGATGGTTTAGACATTATAGCTAATAATCAAAATCCTTTCTGTGGGATTGTGTGCAGCCTGTTAAAAATTGTATGTTACTGGTTGTAGTGTCCCTTTTACAAAGGTATTTCAGAAGGTACAAAGTTCTGGGTGGGCTATAATCTGTCAAATATAAGCCTCATTCATTGATTCGAATTATTTTAAGGCAGAAACAACCGTTCCAACAACAAGTCCTCCTAACCATACAACGTTGGGAGTTGTTTGGTCTATATTATCAAAGTTCCATTTCCAGGATTGCTCCGGTGCCGCAGGAACATTTTGCTGGATGCGTGTATTTTCGCCGATATATCCGTCACCTTACTTTTTCTTTGTTTTGTAAACTCCGGTGGATTTGTGAGGACTATGGTTAACTGCTCCTCAGATCTCTGCAGGGTAAATCCAGACAGCTAGCTAGACTATATGTCCAATCTGAGTTTTCTGTTGCACGACTAAAAAAACTTTTGAACGTACACATGTTCCACCAAAACAAGTTCCTTCCTGAGGCTATTTTGCAGAGGAACCGTTGCTCCGTCCGGCGCTTAACACCGCCCAAGACGATTGTGATTGGTATCATGGGGCTACCCCATGCCTTCATTTAAGCCAGTGGTAGCATTGGTCCTAGCATGCTAAGCTGACCCTAGCATGAGCATTAGCATATGACTGGTAGCATTAGCATTACCATCAGCATGTGGGCTAGCATCAATGGACACATGGCTTGTCAATTCATGTTATTTCCTTTCAATGTATTTAAGTACTAGTCGAAAGAGTAGAAAGCATGATTTGATAAATACGACACATACACAGTTAATTTCAAGTCATTTATTTTAGGTTAATGGATTTACTCAAGGTCATCAAAATGTCTCATTCACCTATTCTCATTTTCAAGCAGGGTGTCAGTACCCGATCCTTTCCACCTGCACAATCCGTTCTGCGCATGCGCAAGATGTTCATGCATGCGGCTGTGGTACGAGGATTTATGACACTACCCAATCTGTTCCCACGCTAGCCTCCAGCTAACGTTAGTTTAGCTAATAGCTAATTCGGCGGACCGCTAGGTTATTATAGCGGTCTGCCGTTAGCCTCCACCGGGAAGCTAACATTAGTTTAGCTAACGGTTAATTTGGCTAACCGCTAGGTTATTATAGCGGTCTGCCGTTAGCCTCCACCGGGAAGCTAACGTTAGTTTAGCTAACAGCTAATTCGGCTAACCGCTAGCTGAGACAGCATGTAAACTTTAAAAGACCCTCAAAATAAAACTTGAAAATAAACATATTAACATATATAACAGCTGTTACGTCAGTTCTACTTTAAAATACAATCACTCAATACTTGTCTTTATTGTTATTACTGTGAACTCTTAATTTAGCTGTAGCCTGCTTTTCCCATTAAGTTTGACTTAACGCTATTTTAGACTGAATCTAGCTGTCCGTTCTGCCTGCACGATCCGTTCTGCGCATGTGTTATTTTAGACTGAAGGCTGTCGGCTAGCGGTTAGCCGAATTAGCTGTTAGCTATCCCGGTGGAGGCTAGCCTGAGGCTAGCGTGGAACAGATTGGACAGGTCGTAAAACAGTATTATCATCTGCGCATACGTCATGGCATACGTGTCATCTTGCACATGCGCAGAACAGATCGTGCCGGTGGAACGGATCGGGTACTGACACAGGGAGCTGGGTCGAAGCGGCAAACAGGAAGTGACAGAGTCCGGAGTAATTTATGGGGGGCAGGACCTGGAACAGTCCAAGTGTAAGCCAGTACAGAGGGGGGGTACTGGAGTGTCTTAAGTTTTCGGTTTTTGAGAAGCTTGTTCAGCATATAACATTTATTAATATTTATTGTGTATTGATGTAGCCAGAAATGTTTTGGAATGTTGAGGTAACATGATGGGGTTGATTGATTTCCAATTAACTTTGGTTTGTCTTGTAGGAGGGGTTTCAGGTATAAAGGAAGGTGGCAGAGGCTCCTTGGGGGAGAACAGTTTTGCCCTAGAAGGGTGCAGGTGGTGGAGCCCAATAGTCAGGGCCTGATTTAGGCTTTTGTATTGTTTAAAATTAGTTTCTTTGTTGTTTTTGTTATTTTTGATATATTTTTGTAATACTTCATCCATGCACTACCACACTTTCCCCGTGAATGGGGGAGAAATAAATCAAAGCACCCGGTGAAGAACTCCTGAGTCCATGTCTCCTCCTTCCACCATGGGGCTAAACCTTACAATTGGTTTAAAGACATGCCAATAAACCAGAGCATGTTTTTCTCCCATCCCAGAATGCTGTATGGACTAGCCAGACCTTCCTCCACAGCGCTGTAGAGGATGTTCTGGCAATGAGAGACTATGAGTTATTTATCCCCAACCTCTAATACAACCCACAGGAGCTTTTCATAAAATGGCGCCCCTAGCGGAGGCAGGAAATAATGGTTCATATCTAAACCAGACGCATTTTTTGAATGTAAAGGTTGCAATTTTAAACATGTTTTTAACGTTTTGTGTGTCACAGTTTGGCTATGTTTTGGAAGCAAAACTACTTAATTTAAGTTAAGAAAAAGATCATTTTTGGGGTTAAAGGCTTTACGTATGTGACACCGAACATGACTTGTTACCTAAAAAAAAAAAAAAAAACTATAATATAATACTTTCTTTTTATTATCAAACAGGCCTCGAACCCCACTCTCCCTGGTGAAAGTCATTTTGTCACCTTACTTCCTGCTTTGCTCCCATTGTAATTACTACGGTTACTAGATGGCACCGCCACTAAAAATATTAATATAGGTCGTATATTGCTGCTTAAACAAACAAACTCTGGGAGCAAGTGGAAAAAAAAGGACTTAAGGCACAGGGCGCTCCTGCAGACGGCAGCTACTTTTTGTCTGACGCTCACTTTTTTGCACCCGTCCAAAAAGTCACTTTTCCAAAAAGTCTTTTGAGCTCTATTACATATAAATTATTTTTACACTATCTATATGCAATATTCAAATATTCATTCTAACTTAAACAATTCCAATACAATTCAAGCTTACCTCCACTGATCAGTCTTCACTAAGCAATCAATGTCGTCCATAATGTTGTCATCAGTGAAGGCTTCAGGGGGAGAAAAAAAGTTTTTAATGTGCAAAATATCTCATTTAAATAATCATCATGTCTGTATGTGTCTGGTTCAAAGACTCACCATCGCAGGTTGTGTTACACTTGTTTTTGGAGGAGTGATAACCAGAATTACAGAAGGTCTCATCAGACAGCTGGAAGATCCCGTAAAGGCCGAGAGACGACTGCTTGGTCTCCTCACTGGATTGTTCCTTGCTGGATCGTTTCTTACGTTTCCCACCTTCCTCAGCATCATCTTCATTCAGCAGTTCCTCGCTGCTTGCGTCACGCTTTCTTCTGTTGTTGCCAGCTCTGGTTCCATTTGTGCCTAGGGTTGATTTTGTGGCACCTGTTGGGATTGGTCTGGTGGTAGTTGGAGCAGTGGTAGTTGTTTGGGTGGTAGTCCATCGTGTTTTGACTGGAGTTGTTGGCTTGGTAGTTCTTTGGGTGGTAGTCCGTTGTGTTTTGACCATAGTTGTTGGCTTGGTACTTCTTTGGGTGGTAGTCCGTTGTGTTTTGACCGGAGTTTTTGGCTTGGTATTTCTTTGGGTGGTAGTCCGTTGTGTTTTGACCGGAGTTTTTGGCTTGGTAGTTCTTTGGGTGGTAGTCCGTTGTGTTTTGACCATAGTTGTTGGCTTGGTAGTTCTTTGGGTGGTAGTTGTTTGGGTGGTAGTCATCTGGGTGGTTGTTGGTTGGGTGGTAGTTGTTTGGGTGGTAGTCATCTGGGTGGTTGTTGGTTGGGTGGTAGTTGTTTGGGTGGTAGTCATCTGAGTGGTTGTTGGTTGGCTGGTAGTTGTTTGGGTGGTAGTCATCTGGGTGGTTGTTGGTTGGGTGGTAGTTGTTTGGGTGGTAGTCATCTGAGTGGTTGTTGGTTGGGTGGTAGTTGTTTGGGTGGTAGTCATCTGGGTGGTTGTTGGTTGGGTGGTAGTTGTTTGGGTGGTAGTCGGTCGTGTTGTGACCGTAGTTGTTGGCGTGGCTGTGGTTGTGGTTGTGTGTTTGCCGAACACCTTGACCAGGCCGGTGTTGAGACGGGACCGGCTGTTCACCTCACAGATAACTGCAACAAACAAGCCATGCACCCAGATGGAGGGAAGCAAAGAAGGACAAAATAGAGAAGTTACATTTTAAAATAAAGTTGAAGTGAAAAACAAAAAAGGTGATAGTCAATAAGTGAGTAAGTAAGTGTAAGTGGTGCTGGTCTGTGAATTGGTCATGTTGCGTTGGATCGAATGATAGGTATGCTGGTCTATTAATGTCAATGACATAGAATGGGTTTGTATAGACCTGTATCCATAAAAGGTTGTCTGTGGACTTCATGGTGTTGAGCTCAATGCTATTATTGTATGTTGGGCGCATTTGTTCTGGTTGTGTCACCTTAAATATTTCATTACCAATTTAGGTAAGGGACAGTGGTAATTGTGTGTGTGTGTGTGTGTGTGTGTGTGTGTGTGTGTGTGTGTGTGTGTGTGTGTGTGTGTGTGTGTGGTGTTTTGTGGAGCTGTTTGCTGTTTGCTGGTATGTTAAAAGAGAGAGATACAGAGTAGTGTAGTTTTACGGGTATGTAAACCTATCTTTTGAAATGGTTGGTGCCTCACCAATTTTCTTTTTTCCTTTAAAACGCTACTGAAAACAACTCCTGGATTATTGGAGAAAATCATGTACGGATTAATCGTCAATGAGAACAATTGTTAGTTGCAGCTAGGGCTTGGCAATACAGTATATTGATATTATATCGGCATTTTGGATATCGTAATATAAGTGTTGTCTTTTCATGGTTTTAAAGGCTGAATTACAGTAAAGTGATGTCATTTTCTGAACTTACCAGACTGTTCTAACTGTTTTCTTATTGGCCTTTACTCACTTAGTCAACAAATCAACATTATTGATGATTGTCATATTTGCTAAAACTGACCCTATGTTCCAGTAGAACTACATGAAGCAGGTCATTTAAAAAAACAATCCGGCTCCTCTGGCACCACCTACACACTGTAGTGTGATTTGCAAAAATCCACCGCTCCCTGTTCAGATGCACCAATCAGGGCCAGGGGGAGGTTGGGGGTGTCTAACTGCATGTCAATCACTGCTCATGCACATGCATTCATTCTCCCTTGTGGGGGGAGGGGCTTAGGAGACCGTTTTGGGCTTTAGCAGAAAGGGGGGGGAGGGACTGAGAAGTTGTCGATGTTCAAATTTTTTGGCTAAATCCTGGATCTTCACAATACTACCTACAGCACCTTTAATTTATCTTTGCATGTGGACATCTCTTTCTGCAGTTTGTTTTCTTCCTGTTTGCAGGAACAAACTCTCTTACTCTTATCTGTCTTCCTGCTCTGTATTATCTCAGAGAGTAATTGATGCTGGTGACTCTGGAGGTGATGATGTGACTTATTTAACTCTCAGGAGTTTTATTAACCTCACCTGTTGCCAGGTATTGTTGCTTGAACTTTTGAAGACGTGGGGGCAGCGTGATCGCCTGCCCGAGCTTTTCTCTCAGCTCGCATCTGGAGACGTTCCGGCCCTCGGACAGGCTGGGCACCAGAACGGCCACCGCCAATACCACCAGCAACCCAAACTTCATGTCAACGGTTTCTGTGGAGAAAAACATCATCAGGGTTAGAGGAGGATGATGTTAGGTGAGTCAAATTGTTTTCATTTGCAGGGGTGAAGCCATTTTGGGCTCAGCCCACACCTAAGAAGAGTTCGGGGGCATGCTCCATTTACAGCAGCAGCCAGAGCCGACCCGACGCAGAAGTAAACTAAGCAGCTGCTTAGGGCCCCGTGGCTTCCAGGAGGCCCCAAGAACGCTTGAAATGTCCCACAAGAGAGCTTGAAACAGTGCTGGTCGGACCATGCGCTCAAAAGCTCAGTAAATAATAACCATAAGTAATCAGCCAACCTTGTGAACAAAGAGCTCAGGTGTTCATGGTTAACATCATGAGTTTGCAGAATGTGACAGCTAACCAGTCTGACAGCCATCGCTGATTGTTCATCATCACTGCAGGAACAGCAACGTGCACGGTTTCTTCAGGAAAATGTACTCAAAGCATCAAAGGTAAAAGTACTCAATGAAAAATTGTCACACTTTAGAAACTGGAAATGATCCAAACAGTTCTGTCAAAAACCCTAAAAGATTCAGGGCTTTTGAGGAAAACATTTGGTGCGTTTGGAACCAGTTTCCATTGACAAATAACAGAACTTTTTAAAGGTGTAGACTTAGCGGAGTTTACAGGGTCGTCTGGTGGTGAGGAGAGTTTAAAACATGTTTCTGCTGAAGAATAGTCGGGAGCACATGGTGAGAAAAAGCAGAACTATCGGTGATGATTCTGATTATTAATAATTATTGCAGAACACTGTCCTGAAGAACTTCATCTACTGTTGTTTTACCTGATTCCACAACAAATGAGATCATCTATTCAAAAAAGCAGTGTTAGTAGTTAAAGTCGTAATTTAAAGAAGTATAGTTACAGAAATATATGTTCATGTCCCTAAAAGTATATTTGCAGAAGCATCCGAAAATAAATTCCGTCTTGTTTCGAGATATTTATCCTCTTTTCTAGAAAATCTGTGAAACGAGGGAAATGAACCGAGGAAAACAAGCATACAAACATTATTCTTAAGGGGAAAAAGGTGTTATTAGCTGAATTTAAAGATTTATATTTACAGAAATATATGTCAATGTTTTTGTTGTCGTCCTTTTATCAGATAAACAATCTGCACAACATCACGACAAATTAAGTTAAAATGTGCCTTTTAATTATATCCAACATTAATACACAAACAGTCATAAAGTACAAGTTGTACCCAGAAGACACGTAGCAGGCAAAGACCAATAAGTGGTCCTACAAAGTGCTGTGTAAAACAAACAAGTGATGAAATCTTCATCAAATATAACAAATACAATATACCAAAAACAGCACTGACAATATAGCAATACAAACAATAACAGAAAAAAAGATGTTTCTTACGGTTCGAACGTTGTTCCAAGTAGAGGATAACCTTTCTTTATTGATGGAAGTTTGCAGCTCTGTGTCTTCAGACAGAAAAATCTGAGTTTATATATCATGATTCAAGCGGACCGACCTGTTTTATGAGTTATAATGGCTTGTTTCCTCAAAGCAACTGGATCAGTAATCAAAGTCATCATGATTCAACACAGTTTCTGTGTCCATTGTGAAAATGTGAAGTACATTTAGAAAGAAAAACCAACATTGACATCAGAGACTGTTCACCCAACAGCTGACCGGGACATTGACAGCTTGTGTTGTCTTTAGTATCAAATTACAGCGATAAAGCATCATAGTCACAATCACACAGAGTGACCCCAGGTTGCGTGGGTGTACTCTTGTATGTTGAAATCTCAACATTGGTTATCTGTCACAGAATGATTTTTTTTATTGGTTTATAAATCACTGAATGGCTTTGTCCCGTCCTGTCGGACATGGTTGAGACATGTGTGCCTGATCGGTAACTCAAGGGTGTCACACTCAAGGGCCTCACACCAGAAAATGAAAATCGCATTAAGGGCCAGACGTGTAGTTTACTGAAATGCTTATATTTCATTATCATGACTCTCATATAGCCTTCTCCCTTTGTTTGGTCCACATAAAGCCATAAAAATGTTCCTTAGCCATCATAGACTTAGCAAAAGCAGGCAAACACAGCAACCTGTTCCACAGCCTGAATATGAAAACTCTTTGCTTCTGGGGGAATTTCTGAGTCTTAAAGTCGGTAAATTCTGCTCAGAGAGTTGTATAATTGCAGTTTGAAAAACAGTTTCTGGTCTTTTTGGTTTGTCGCACAACTAGGCGGGCCAAAATGTATTGTAAACCTAAATTGATATACGGGCCGGATTCAACACCTGTGCTCTTTTTCCAACCTCCTGATTGTTCCTGAGGTCATATCAAAGTGGGGGGTCTGGGTGTACTCCCACAGGGTTATTTTGAGCGTCAAACACTTCATTTCCTGCATTCTGATACACTTTTATGCACCAATTTATAGTGGGAATACCTTTATTTAGCCTATGAGAAGGAAAACACACGACATTCAAAATATATCAAAAACACAATGGAATATAAAGCAGTAAGGGGGCTTTCACATCACAAAAGTTGACCCAAAAGCAACAAGGACAAAATCAAATTGGCTACTTATATTTTACTTAAATGTGCAGTGAAGGGAGGATACTGGTGTTAGTGTAGGCGGAGCATTGGGGCCCGGTCACAACGCACACACTACGCACTGCGCCCAGCGAGGTGCGGGTCGATGTAATTTTGAGAAAAGCCTCTCTGCATGTTCTGCAGTGTTTGTTTAGTTTGCTGTCACATTACTCTACCCCGTATTTGTGAATACAAATATCTGAAATAAAAAGTCTGATACAAAAATGTTTTTGCGTATCATAGCACATTTCCAAACCCCAAAGCTATTCAGTTTTCAGTTGTTTAATCTTTTGATTATTGTGGATCAGTGTTTCCCAAAAGCCCAAGATGACGTCCTCAAATGTCTTGTTTTGTCCACAACTCAAAGATATTCAGTTTAATGTCACAGAGGAGAGAAGAAACTAGAACAATATTCATATTTACAGTTTTTCTCAATCGCTTCTGCACAATCCTCAAATGACTATTAAACTTTGTCAAACTATATATGACTATTTATATGAACATTACGTCAGTTATTCACATTAATATAGTAATTTATTATTGATTTGGTACAAAATGCACTGAGTAAGCCTTGCAGAACAAAATAGTTTGCATTTATTTGCTATTGAATCATATAACTCTCAAATGCAACTATACACATGTTCATTGTGTAAATCCATACATGCAAAATAGAGCAACCAATAATCACAATAACCTGTCACATATAGATTAGATACATAATAGTAATGTGGTGTGGTTGTAAAAGTTGTCAGATAGAATTTGGCTAAATTGGGAACAATACAACTTCCTCACAATACTTTATCACAGGAGATTGTTGTAGGGGAGGGGGGGGGGGCTGCGTCATGCCAAAGGTTTTTCCCTCGTTGCATTGCAATAGGGGATATCAGGTGTGATGTCGATGAAATGTTTTTGTCAGACAGAGAGGAGAGATTGGATGACCCATGAGGTGGATACATTTACAGCAAATTTTTCTCTTATAACATCTTGTACAACAGTTCCTGATTATTTTGCATATTTTTTTTCTGCACAAAGCTTCCTTTGTGTATTTGTCGTTGGCTGGTGTGCACATACAATGAGGAACAAATGTTTTATTGAAAGTATAGTGTGTGCCTAGCCTGGCTCCGCCCTCCTACGTACTTCCACTCAATTTTCATTTCCCTTCAGTACTCTGGGTTTGCAGGATATACATTCTTGGGTTTTCTCCGGCCAAATATTTGGCGGTCCAATCAGCAAACAGAGGGAGTGGCTGAGAACGATGACGTTAGGACGTACGTGAGAAAGATGCGAGCGAAGCCCTTCGGTCTGTTGTGGCAGCAACGTTAGCGAATATCCAGAAGTTAAATCCCAAGCAAGAACAATATTTGCTGAGTTGTGTTGGTGGCCATGATGTTGTGGCCCTCCTCCCCACTGGGTTTGGGAAAAGTTAGATTTCCAGCTCGCTCCGTTAGTGGTGAAAGAGTTGGCTAAGGCTAACGCTAGCGATGCTAATGCTAAATATAAGCCGATAGTTGTTGTTGGTCTCCCCTCTTGTTGACATACATCACGACCAAACATTAGCGATTGGTTCTGGCAAATCCAGAGTGGCTCTGGGCAGATCCAATAGTTTTAAACTTCAACAGAGTACCCGCCTTCAAGGAAGTTAACACTTGTCAATGGAGAGTGGTGTTTTTCTAAATCTACACATACTCTTTTAGTCACAAATCGAGCAGAGCTAAATGATTTGCTAAGGAGAGCTGAATTCATAATGCACAGAGTGAGGCAAAATTACTATTTTAATGGTTTGTAAACCAAGCAAATTGCTTGCTCTGAATTTAAAAAGTGAATCCAGAGCTGGTATCAACAGCATACGCACAGACAGAGGAATCTCAACGAATCCTAAAGATATCACCGCCACTTTCCAATCCTTTTATTCAAAGTTGTACGAATCCTCCTGTAATCCGGATCCGACACAGTGCCAAAAATTCCTGAAAGAGCTAAACCTGCCTCTTCTTGACCCAGAGGAGGCAGAACAACTGGGTCAACCTATAACATTAGAGGAACTTAAATCAGCATTAAAAACAGCTAAGAAAGGGAAAACACCGGGGTTGGACAGAATTCCAGCAGAACTTCTGCTACAATACTTTGACATACTAGGACCCTCCATCTTACAAACTTTAACCTCGGCCATAGAGAGGGGCACCTTTCATCAACAAACCAACATTGCACTTATTTCGGTCATACACAAAAAGGGCAAAGATCCTACGGATCTACTGGCCCATCAGCCTCATTGGGACGGATATTAAGCTCCATTCCAAAGTCTTGGCATTACGCCTAGAACGCTTTATTGAGAAGCTAGTCCACCCCAACCAATCAGGGTTTATACCAAAGCGTCAGACAATATACGCAGATTATTCCATGTAATAGAAGAAGCCAAATGTCAGGGTTGTAGGCTGAAACCCAAATGCAGAGATGCAAGGAGAGGCAGCAGTAGAAATAATAATAATTTAATCAGAACACAAAGAGACTTACAAATAAGTAAGCTGAGGCTGTGAGTAAATCCAAAAGAAAACAGGAACTTGGAAGGAAACGGATAAAAATCCAGGAGAACAAAAATACAGGAACATAGAAATATAATTTACACACACAGGAATAGAAACACAAGGCCCGCCGACAAAAGACAATCCACCAACAGACACAGAAAACGCAGGGACTAAATACACAAGTAAACGAGGGATAACAAGGGGCAGGTGACACAAGAGCTGGTGAACAGGTGAAAGACATCAGACAATCACAAAGGCGGGAAAACCAAAAGACAGGAAGTAAAACGAGACAACACATAAGGGAACAAAGAGACTTCAAAATTAAACAGGAAATGGGAACAACGGCAGCAGTTTTATCACTGGACGCGGAAAAGGCTTTTGACCGCCTAGAGTGGAACTACCTGTGGCAAGTAAAGGAGAGGCTTGGTTTGGGAGCCAAATTCATTGACATGGTACGTACTTTATATGCCAATCCCACAGCCATAGTCTCAACCAATGGCCTACACTCACAGCCTTTCCCCATCGCGGGGCTCGAGACAGGGATGCCCGCTATCTCCCATGCTATTTGCGATCTCTCTTGAAGCGTTAGCCCAAGCCATAAGGCAAAATAAAATATGTAATGTCCAGATTAAATCCAGTAACAACTCAATATCGTTATTTGCAGATGATGTTTTGCTGTACATATCTGACCTTGAGGACTCTGTCCCAACAATTCTTAAAGGGGTGATAGAATGATTATATAGGGTATTTTACACTGTTCCTTAAGGTCTCCTAATAGGATTGGTTGGGCTGAAAATTGCCCGAATGCTATTTTATTAGGCCCTTAATTAGGCCCCTGCTGCCTGTGTTGCTGCCTCGCCGCCCGGCCTGCCTTCCTTCCTTCACAGACCCCGGCCTGCTCTGAGGTACTTGGAGCTGGCAGCCCACTGCACTCCATACCTGCGCAAAGTCACCGTCTCTTGGGCTAATGACAACCACATGCCCCTGCCCTGACAGAGCTCCAGGGCTTGCAACTCCCATCTTCCTGCTAGCTAAATGGCCCGTGTATGTGAGTGAGAGCGCGGTCAGCGAGCTTGTTACGCCAGCAATCTCTTACCACCGGTTTCAATTAATCTTTTAATGTGTGTAATTATAATGTGTTGAGTTATTTAAACAAACGATTGGGGAAATAAACGCTGCTTGTCCGCGAGTCCCATTGATAGAGCCTGCGGCTGGATGTAGATTTGTAGCTACAAATCACGGATAGTTAGCTTCATTTTCGGCGTCATTCCGAGTATATTTACAGTTTGAATTTCGTCACGCCACGTATAGAACATCTAACTATGTCTTATAAAGTTAACAACGGTGTCCGATTTTAAATTAATGCATATTTGTGAAGAGTAGGGCTTCCGTTAGCTGCAACTGTCCCTTCAATCCTAGCTACCTGTGTGGCTACAAATCACGGATAGTTAGCTTTATTTTTGGTCGTAATTCGAGTATATTTAAAGTTTGAATTTCGTCACGGCACGTATACAAAATATAGCTAAATGTCTTATAAAGTTAACAACGGTGTCCGATTTCAAATTAATTAATATTTGTGAAGAGTAGGGCTTCCGTTAGCTGCAACTGTCCCTTCAATCCTAGCTACCTGTGTAGCTACAAGTCACGGATAGTTAGCTTCATTTTCGGCGTCATTCCGAGTAGCTATATTTACAGTTTGAATTTCGTCACGCCACGTATAGAACATCTAACTATGTCTTATAAAGTTAACAACGGTGTCCGATTTCAAGTTAATGAATATTTGTGAATTTCAGAGGAATTCTAAGAGGAGGCTAGCTAGCTAGCTCTCATTGATAGAGCTCCATCCAGCCGCAGGCTCTATCAATGGGACTTGCGGACAAGCGGCGTTTATTTCCCCAATCGTTTGTTTAGCTAAATAACTCAACACATTATAATTACACACATTAAAAGATTAACTGAAACCTGTGGTAAGAGATTGCTGGCGTAACAAGTTCGCTGACCGCGCTCTCACTCACATACACCGGGCATTTAGCTAGCAGGAAGAGGGGAGTTGCAGGCCCTGGAGCTCTGTCAGGGCAGGGGCATTTGGTTGTCATTAGCCCAAGAGACGGTGACTTTGCGCGGATATGGAGTGCTGTGGGCTGCCAGTCGTGACGCAGCTCCAAGTACCTCACAGCAGGCCGGGGTCTGTGAAGGAAGGCAGGCCGGGCGGCGAGGCAGTTACACAGGGAGAACCGACGCTGAACTCCGACACACAGTCGGACAAAAGTTGCAATTAGCCATCCATTTTCATAAAGCGGCCCATATTTGAGCTTTACATAGTTGATTTCTCGCATAAAAAAGTTTCAGAAGTGAATTTTGTAATGGAATAGCAGAGATCTGCGTGACCTAGCTAGATTCAGAAGACTACCTGATCTCAGGTCAGTTGTGTAGCCTATGTAAATGTTGGGGCGTGACCGTTCTCTTAATACACCCATGGGCTGACAAAGGTTCCGGTTTTTGGGAGGTTGACGTCAACTTCCAGCTTTGTTGAGATTCGCCCGTTTTCAGCGGCAGTTTCAAAATATGAGATTTTCATAGTAAAGGGGTGTCAATGGGATTTTGAGCTTCTATGTATGTCCTATTTACCCACCGAACTGTCATTATTCAACTATGACAGGGTAAAATCGGTTTTGCATTCTATCACCCCTTTAAGATCGTTCACGAATTTGGCTCAATCTCTGGCTAACGTGGAATAAATCAAATTTTCTTCTGTTGAACAACGGACAGGTGACATCAGCTATTAGTGATACAATACCAACCCAAAGCAAAATTACATATTTGGGCATCACCATTCATGCATCGCTACAGCGAGTTGTCCAGGACAACTATGAAACTATACTATGTAGTGTTCAAAGAGATCTGGCCAATTGGTCTGCGCTACCTGCATCGCTACAGTCCAGGATTACTGTCATTAAAATTAACATAGTTCCTCGTGTGAATTTCTTAAGTACAATGATCCCCTTACCCCCACCAATACATTTCTTGAAGAAACTTGATACTGTAATTGGGCAGTATATTTGGAATAACAAACAACGTAGGCTAAAATACTCTACCCTGCAACGTACCACAAACACGGGAGGCCTGGCCCTCCCCAACCTTAAAGTGTACAACAGAGCTTTTCAGCTACGGGCCCTCAGTGTGTGGATGGACCCCTCATCTACAGTCCCATGGAGAGAAATGGAGCAAAACTTCACTGGAAGTCCAAGACTGCAAGACCTTGCCTTTACAGGTGTGTGTCCCAAAAAGTGTATGCTTGCCTATTATCACCCACACATTGACCAACTTTAAACAAGTCGAGGAGCAACTACACTAGACCAATAAGTGGCATTTGAAGACCCCAATTTGGCACAACATACACTTAATGTCTGGTAACAGACCCTTTGTTTATAACCAGTGGAGTGACAGAGGTAATGGTATTTATGCTCTAGACCAGCTATTCAATGAGGAAGGTATGTTAAGTTTTGAAGACTTGAGCGCTAGCTTTGAGGTCCCTAGGACATCCTTCTTCCCTTATCTTCGCTTAAGATCAGCCCTAAAATGTTATGGAGTGCCATGGGGGAACAATCTTGACAACCACACCCAATCATTAAATGGCTTGTTGATTCGCCTGTGAGAGGATTAGAGTCCAGGATTTATGCTAAATTGATGCAAGTATCCGAAGGAGAACTCCCAATAGTAAAGAAATGGGAGCGAGAGCTGAGCCTTGAGGGGAACGTAATTAATTGGGAGACAGTTTGGGATAACAGTTCCCACTGTTCCAAGAACCCAAATCACCAGCAGATCCACTTCAACATATGCCATAGGACATATTGGACTCCTCAGAAGAGATACGTCTCTAAAGCCATTCCTACTCCATATTGCACATTTTGCCAACCTGAACAAACTCAAACTTTCCTGCACATGGCCTGGCAGTGTGAACAGGTGCAGGAGTTTTGGAATAAAACAACATCAATAATATCTGATGTGATAGGATGTTGCATTCCTGCTGACCCAATTGCTCTGTTACTTAACGACGACGCTAAACTACACCTACTTGGGAGACAGAAGAAAATTTGGCTAGCTGGATCAACCACGACCAAGAAAATGATAGCTCAAGCTGCCCCCCTCCCATTTTCTGCTTTTTGTTAAAACAGTGGTTGGCGTATTTTCTGGACATAATTATGCTTGAGCTCTCTACAGTAAGGATTAACAAAGCCAAGTCATCAACTATAGACCTATGGAAAAGCACAGCAACACCTCAGCTAACCTCAGCTAGCTGACCTCAGCACTAAGAATTAGAGGAAAGCGACTAGGCAAGGTGTAATTCCTGATTTTTTTTTTTTTTTTTTTTTCTTTTCTTTTGTAAGGCTAGATGGGGAACAATACAACTTCCTCACAATTTAGAGCAGGGTGATAGTTACCCTATGGAATATAGTCCAGTTGCTAACATTGTATATTGAGGCAGCTGAAGAGTATTGATGTCAGCCATGGCACACACACTGTACTTGTTCAATGTATGTACACACCACCCAACCACAAATACACAAAAAAAACAACAACAACAACAACGTAATCAGGAACTGTTGTACAAGATGTGCAAGAGAAAAGAAAAATTGCTGCAAATGTATCAACCTCATGGGTCATCCAATCTCTCCTCTCTGTCTGGCCACAACATGTCATCGACATCACACCTGATATCCTCCCTTGCAGTGCAACGAGGGAAAAACCTTTGGCATGACGCATCAGTGATATAGTGCACGTTGCTGTTCCTGCAGTGATGATGGAAGATCGGCGAGGCAGTCTGACTGGTTAGCTGTCACATTCTGCAAACTCATGATGTTAATCACGTAAGGCCTCGAACGCCCTGTAAGATGACCCCAGTTAGGGACAAACAGTGCAACGAGGGAAAAACCTTTGGCATGACGCAGCCTTCCCCACCCTCCCCTTACAACTATCTGCTGTGATATCCTCACCTGTCACCTGCTTGCATTTGGTTGCTCTAAATTTTAAGGAAATTGTATTGTTCCCCCTACAGCCTATGTCTATCCATCTGACAACTTTTAAAACAACACCACATTACTATTATGTATCTAATATATATGTGACAGGTTATTGTGATTGTTGGTTGCTCTATTTTGCATGTATGGATTTACACAATGAACATGTGTATAGTTGCATTTGAGAGTTATATGATTCAATAGCAAATAATTGCAAACTATTTTGATCTGCAGGCCTCACTTGGTGCATTTAGTACCAAAGCAATAATACATGACTAGTGATGTTAACAACTGACCTAATGTTCATATTAATAGTCATGTATAGTTTGACAAAGTTTAATAGTGATTTGAGGATTGGGCCAAAGTGATTGAGAAAAACAGTGATATAGTGCACGTTGCTGTTCCTGCAGTGATGATGAATGATCAGCGAGGCTGTCTGACTGGTTAGCTGTCACATTCTGCAAACTCATGATGTTAATCACGTAATGCCTTGAACACCCTGTAAGATGACCCCAGTTAGAGACAAACAGGTGCTTATCATGTCACAACTCAACACGTGAGTATTGTTTCGCACGGACACGGCCTCATCTTACACACCCACACAGGTTGGTTTGTTTTTATCACCTTTTTTCCCTTCACTTTTCTGGACTTGATTAACTCGGTCTTTACTATGAAACTATGAAATATGAAAACTTTCTGCTTCTGGGGGAATTTCTGAGTCTTAAAGTTGGCAAATTCTGCTCCAAGTGTTGTGTAATTGCAGTTTGAAAAACAGTTTCTGGTCTTTTTGGTTTGGCGCCCACAACTAGGCGGGCCAAAATGTATTGATGTAACTTAAATTGATATACATGCCGGATTCAAATTTGGGATTGGCCTGCGGGCCTTGAGTTTGACACCTGTGCTCTTTCTCCAACCTCCTGATTGTTCCTGAGGTCATATCAAAGTGGGGGGTTATTTTGAGGATCAAAGACTTCATTTCCTGCATTCTGATACACACAGATGGCAGGAGAAGACTAACCGGTTTGTATAGTTTAGTTATTTTTTTGCTGTAACATGATTCAAACAAAAGCATGGGAAGTGAACACACATCATGCATCTTCCCATGAGGTCTGACACTGACAATGAAAATGGTCTCAAGTTTCAAAAGGAATCTTTTAACATGACAATACTTTCCCTACGTAACTGAGGAAATTCTCCAAAGGGGGGAGCTTAAGTATATTTTTGATATTTTTCCTAAGACATGTTTACTTGATTCAGTTATTTTGGCTACCTCTCTGTTAGAATGCACCAGACTACTCTACTACAAAACACTGTATATGATTACATTCATAATAAATTAAAATTTTTAGTACTTAATTTCATTTATTTCTTGACTGAAACTCACTTTTGAAGTTTGATGTGTACGATAACTTTTTTATAAATGAAAATGCTTGTTTTTGTCTTGTATCAGATAGATGTTACGACCGGCCACAACACAGGTGGGCCAAACTCAGTGATTAAATAACTGAAATGTATTAAAGCAAGTTACAGTGAATTATAACAATGAGGTGTTAAGGTCAGTATCGGTGAGAGTGCATGGATGCAGAGGTTAATGTGACGCGTGTTGTCGGTGTCAAACAAAAGAAGGCAACGCAGCAAAGAAACCAATCAGTGCTCGCGGAGTGACGGGACCCGCCCACTGGTGTCTCGGCAGGAACTCAGGTACACTGGCCAGCAGTTCCTAAGGAAGTGTTGCTCAAGTACTACAACACTGGCATCTTTTACCAGCTCAAACAACAACCACATGCATCAGGTCCAGTGCTGTAATGTAACTAAGTACATCCACTCAAGTACAGTACTAAATGTACATGTTATCCATTAAATCTTTAGTTACTTTACACATGTTTTATTATACAATTTTTGTCAATCGCTTTGGCAAGATCGTCAAATGACTATTAAGCTTTGTCAAACTATATATGACTATTTATATGAACATCAGGTCAGTTGTTCACATGACTATAGTCATTTATTATTGCTTTGAGTGAGCCCTGCAGATCAAAATAGTTTCCATTTATTTGCTATTGGATCATATAACTCTCAAATGTAACTATACACATGTTCATTGTGTAAATCCATACATGCAAAATAGAGCAACCAACAATCACAATAACCCGTCACATATATATTAGATACATAATATTAATGTGGTGTTGTTTTAAAAGTTGTCAGATAGATAGCCGTAGGCTGTATGGGGAACAATACAATTTCCTTAAAGTTTAGAGCAGGGTGATAGTTACCCTATGGAATATAGTCCAGTTGCTAGCATTGTTTATTGAGGCAGCTGAAGAGTAATGATGTCAGACATGGCACACACACTGTACTTGTTCAATGTATGTACACACCAGCCAACCACAAATGCACAAAGGAAGCTTATACAGAAAAAAAGATATACAACAATAAAATAATCAGGAACTGTTGTACAAGATGTGCAAGAGAAAAGACAATATGCTGCAAATGTATCAACCTCATGGGTCATCCAATCTCTCCTCTCTGTCTGACAACAACACCTGATATCCTCTCTTGCAATGCAACGAGGGAAAAACCTTTGGCATGACGCAGCCCCCCCCCCCCCTCCCCTTACAACTATCTGCTGTGACATCCTCACCTGTCACCTGCTTGTGTTTGGTTGCTTTAAATTTTAAGGAAATGTTATTGTTCCCCCTACAGCCTACGTCTATCCATCTGACAACTTTTAAAACACCACCACATTACTATTATGTATCTAATATATATGTGACAGGTTATTGTGATTGTTGGTTGCTCTATTTTGCATGTATGGATTTACACAATGAACATGTGTATAGTTGCATTTGGGAGTTATATGATTCAATAGCAAATAATTGCAAACTATTTGGATCTGCAGGGCTCACTTGGTGCATTTAGTACCAAAGCAATAATACATGACTATAGTGATGTTAACAACTGACCTAATGTTCATATTAATAGTCATATATAGTTTGACAAAGTTTAATAGTGATTTGAGGATTGGGCCAAAGTGATTGAGAAAAACAGTGATATAGTGCACGTTGCTGTTCCTGCAGTGATGGTGGAAGATCAGCGAGGCTGTCTGACTGGTTAGCTGTCA
The DNA here is from genome assembly GCF_010015445.1 of Perca fluviatilis. NCBI lineage: Eukaryota > Metazoa > Chordata > Actinopteri > Perciformes > Percidae > Perca > Perca fluviatilis. Next base: position 7,707,160 of record NC_053112.1, on the reverse strand, counting down.
CATTCTGCAAACTCATGATGTTAATCACGTAATGCCTTGAACACCCTGTAAGATGACCCCAGTTAGGGACAAACAGGTGCTTATCATGTCACAACTCAACACGTGAGTATTGTTTCTTCGCACGGACACGGCCTCATCTTACACACCCACACAGGTTGGTTTGTTTTTATCAAATTTTTTCCCTTCACTTTTTTGGACTTGATTAAGTGGGTCTTGACTACAGTCCTGCCTTGAAATCAAAAGTTATAACCAAAGACTCTATAAGCCTGAGATCAGTGGGGTCATTACCCATTGTGCACTGTAGTTTTGCAGTCACTGGAGAGAAATATGTTCTGTAAACTGCCGATGATCTCGATGATGATGTCGTTGATGATTACAGTAAGGGAGTGATGTCACAGCAGGTCTGGCTATGTGTAGTGATCATCACGTAGTGATCTATACTCTAACAATTTTTTTACACATATTACACAATGACGTTACTGTCCCTTCATCAAGATGATTTTTGGTATTTAATGTGTAGAGGAAGCATCGACAGTTTGTGATCAATACTGTATCAACAACAAGCTTAAGGAGAGTCTTTCAAGATATTAAATGTTGAAATAAATATGTTTAATGCTGCAGTTTAGTTAAGATAACATGCTGTATATCATACAGCTATTTATTATTTTTGGAAATTGCGCATTCATAAGAAAAATGGTCAAGAAGAATTTCAGCAATATATCACCAGCTTATCTAATGTTAAAAACAACTTTCCGTGGCCGGGTTGGCTCAGTGGGTAGAGCAGGCGCAGAGGTCCAGGGTTCGAATCCGACCTGAGACAATTTCAGTATGCATGTCTTCCCCCCCCTCTCTCTGTCCCCCCTTTCACACCTAGCTGCCCTGTCAAAATAAAGGCGGAAAAGACCATCTTAAAAAACAAAAACTTTCCAACTTGAGAGCATGTGAAGTCGACTTCCAAACTTGGAAACTCAGACTATTTAATAGGATTAACAGGGCTAAACTTGTGCTACAAAGATTTAAACTGGATATGGATACATCTTTCTGTGGATCATAAAAAGAAAGTATTTCCCATTTTTTTTCCCCACTGTAATTTTCTTTTTTTTCAAGATTATTTTTTGGTCATTTGAGGACTTTATTTTTTTATAGGACAGCTGAAGACATGAGAGGGGGAAACGACATGCAGCAAAGGGCCGCAGGTCGGTGTCAAACCTGCGGCCTTTGCATCGAGGAGTGAACCACTATATATGGGCGCGCACTCTACCAGGTGAGCTACCCAGGCGCCCGACAACTTTCTTAAAAAAAAAAGTAACTTAAGATAAATGTTGAAATAAATGTTTAATGCTATATTTTAGTCAAGATAACATGCTGTATTTCAAACAACTATTCATTATTTTTATTCATAAGAAAAAATGGTCAAGAAGCCAACTTTCCAGCATTTTAATAATGTTTAAATTTTAATTTCAGCAATATATCACCCTGCAGCAGTTGCTGGTTGTATTTAGCCGCTACAGAGCTCCAGGACGCCGGCTGCCTGCGGCAGTTGTTTAGCCGCCAAAAGGTGACTGCGAGGCAGGTACAGGCACCGTCAGATGACGCTCCCTTTCAGGGGCCGTGGATGGTAGTGGAGTTTAGCCAGAAAAAGTGAGCAGCATGCTGCAATAAGTTTAGGCACTGAAACGACTCGTTAAGTTTAGACAAAAGATCGTAGTTTGGATTAAAACACTCCTAATTTTAAGAAAAATCTTAGAAATGTGGGACCCCGGATATTTAAGTACATTAGTGTTTTGTCATGGCCGGCCAAGTGGCACTACAGCGGCGGTGTGTACGTACAGTAACTAAATAAACAACTCGTGCATGAAAACCAGCAGACAGACTGTGTCAGAGTGTTTGCCCCACACTGAGCCAGATGGCAGGAGAAGACTAACCGGTTTGTATAGTTTGGTTATTTTTTTGCTGTAACATGATTCAAACAAATGCATGGGAAGTGAACACACATCATGCATCTTCCCATGAGGTCTGACGCACAAAGTTCACAATGAAAATGGTCTCATATTTCAAAAGGAATCTTTGAAAATGACAATCCTTTCCCTACGTAACTGAGGAAATTCTCCAAAGGGGGCGGATCTGATAGGCTTTGCATAAAGTGTTGAAAAGCAGACGCAGAGGGGCTTAAAGGGATACGCCACCGTTTGTTGAAATAGGGCTCATCCCGGTCTCCCCTAGCTGTAGATAGGTGGGCCAACGCATTTTTTGTGCATGCATCATTTTAGTCTGGTGCAACAGCGCCGCCGCTAGTTAGCTTAGCGTAGTGAATGGAATCCTATGTTGCCGGTTAGCATGTTGTGAGTAAAAGTGAGCCAACAAAAGACAAAAAAAAAAACCTAATCACTTGCACTGAGACAAACAATGCGTTGGCCCACCTATCTACAGCCAGGGGAGACCGTGATAAGAACTATTTCAACAAACGGTGGCGTATTCCTTTATTTCATTTTTTATATTTTTCCTAAGACATGTTTACTTGATTCAGTTATTTTGGCTACCTCTCTGTTAGAATGCCCCAGACTACTCATTACAAAATATTGTATATGATTACATTCATAATAAATTACGATTTTTAGTACTTAATTTCATTCATTGTATCAGAGAGATGTTACGACCAGCCGCAACACAGGTGGGAGATGCATGCCAAATGTTGTCGGTGTCAAACAAAAGAAGGCAACGCAGCAAAGAAACCAATCGGTGCTCGCGGAGTGAAGGGACCCACCCACTGGTGTCTCGGCAGGAACTCAGGTACACTGGCCAGCTGTTCCTAAAGTAGTTAAGCTGTCCTGTGAGAACCACGTATCTCTAAAAAGTTTTTAATCTTTTCATGGTGTAAGAAAAACAGCCCTGTTTTCAGCTTTGTGACGATGCATTTTCCAGCTGATCCTAGATACTTTTTAAAGAGTTTATTTAGCTTAAGAAGGAGGAGAATTTTCTCAACACATAGAGGAACCCTTCATCCTTCAGTTTATCACAAACGCACCTTTTTGAGCTTGAACTTGCCCCTGTACTGAAGAATAAATTTCCGGTTTTCCCGATTGAGAGCACGTGAACACACCGAACTCGAAATCTCGGACCGTCCGAGGGGCACATGAATGCGCCGTCACCACAAATTAATTTCATATTTTAAGTAAGTTACTTGTTTCTCAGAGTTTTACAAATGGTGATGACTGACTTAAAAGCTCAAAATGATTGTTTTGCTCTTCATTTGACTGTATACTGTCAGAGTTTGAGAGTTCAAAAGGGAGGACAGTCAGTAGACTCATTGATAGAACACAAAGCCAGCTTTAATGACAAAAATCTGAATCCAAATAAAAGACAACAAAGAAACTAGCAGGCAACAAAAGAAAATACAAATACACTGGAGGAAATTAAACAATAGGAAGACACACTGAGAGCCAGACAGATGAAACACGAGAACACCAGACTAAAATAAAGAGGTAGAGGATGAACAGGTGAGACAGGTCAGGGCCGGGCGCACGATCACGAAGGAGGCGACAGGAAGTCAGACAAGACATGACACATGAGAACCCTTTTTGAGCTTGAACCTCCTCTGAACTGTCTTTTATTTCTTTAAAAAAAGTTAATTTTAGCTAGCCAGGTTGACACCAGACCCACTGGGGAAGGTTCATTCACAGCCCGTTTCCATCCTCATCTGTCATTGACAGCACATGGTGCTGAACTACCGCGGAAAGAGAGGAGACTGAAAGTGCTCCTGGTAGGCCGTCTGAGGGGGGCGCTGTTCCGGGACAGCCGGGCACTGACGGAGGACAGACAGCGCTCTCAGGGTGCGGACGTCAAAACTCTGCTGGTAGTTTCCACACGGAGGGTCAGGGGACTCGCGGAGGGACCGAGAGGGTCCACCGGGAACACTGTAGCTGCAGCATGTTGAGAGTCAAAGTGGAGTATTTTAGTCTGATTGTTATCAAAATGACATGTAGACATGTTTTTAGACTTCTTCTGTCTGTCCAACACAAGATACAGTATTGAAACAACTGCTGGCCAGATAACCAGAACATTTATTCTGCTATTTCAATTAACCCCCTGTTGTCCTTGTCCATTTTCAAAAAGTTTCTATATCAGAAATTTGGGTTTCTTTTTAACCAAATTGTCAAAAACAAATAAAGTGGATTGTTTCGTACAACGCTCTTCACTAGTTAAATAAAGGATCAGTTCACTACTTTTATTGAATTTGGGTGTTTTGTTAAACTTTAAAAGCATTTGATTGAAAAACATTGATAAAAGAACGCGGGGAAAAAGTGACAAAGATGTCAGAAAAAGCTTCAAAAAACGTGGGAAATATTGACAAAAAACCTTGGCAAAAAATGACGAAAACTTTGGGAGGACCTTAAAAAACATCAAACAAAAGTGACGAAAACATCGGGAAAAAAGTGTCAAAAAAGAAGACCAAAAATTTTTGACCCGGAAAAACTAAAAGTTGCATGGTCGACGGGAAGACAATGCAAGGGTTAAATAGAAATTAGCAGCCATAATGCATCGCATTCTCACGAACAGGTTTGTATGATATCGTTTGAAAACGTACGCACAACAATTCCAACCCATTCTCGCTCTGAACTCGTAACTCGTAAAATATGGACGCTTGGGCAGCGGCTGTCAGCGTCACTGTACGTTCACACCGCCGCCGACTTGAGCTGCAAAGAAGCTCTAGCCGCCCTATCAAGGACGCTTGTCAGAAAGTTCGGGGAAGCTGTTTGACGCTTTGGCCGCTCTGACGTGGCAGCGTTCTTCGATCATGTTCAACACGCAATTGAAGAAAAAGCACAAGCAGCCACTGCACGGCCAGTACGCTGACACTAGAAACCTTTTATAAATTACATATATAAGGACAGAACTTGTATTGTTTGTTGGTCGCGGCGGTGTCTGTTAGCTCGCTCGTTAGCCGCTGAACCGCAGCAGAATGCAGGCAGAGCGAGCAGCTGCCAGCTGTTGACCCGTGCAGGACTTCACCGTGAGAGGACTGTTTAGAGACCATGTGACCGGCAGGTAACGTTAACGACCAGTATACGCAAACAACGTCATATCATAAATGATAGGGCAACCCAGCAACAGCGATTATGAGCTTTTCCTCCATTTTCACGGAGCTAATGTTTTTGTAGGAACGAAAGTTTACATCGCATGTTTCTCCGGGCAACACATTCTCACACCCAACTCGTAAAATAAGGACGTTCGGTCAGGAGCCTTTCTCGTTCTTATTTGACGTTAAAAGTCTCCTTTAGCGTCTCATGTAAACGTGCTTGGTCGCCACTATTGCCGTCCCTTTTTCGTCCCTTTTGACGCGCTTGGTCGGGACGGGTGAAGCGCGACAATAATGGAATCTGTTGGAGGTTGGGTTTACGAGAAAAACAACGGGGAAAGGACGCCTCAAAAGCCGGGAAACACACACCGGAGACACGGAAACAAAACGCCACACGCGGGGCGCGAACCCGAGTGTCCTGAGTGAAAGTCCGGTGTTTTACCCAACTACCATCCTTCCGCAAATTTCCCCTTACATACCACTCGCTAAATCTCATCCAACTGCGGCTCTCCCCAGTACGTTACACAAATACGTCGAAGGGTGCCTTTGGGACACTGACCAAACGTACTTATTTTACGAGTTCGGAATGAGAACGCGTTGCTCCGGGAATCAGCCAGCGCGAAGGACATCTATATTCCGATTGGTTGCTGGCATTTGCCGCTGCTTGCTGCTGAACCGCGTCATAGCTCATTACAATAAAGTTGACTCACTTTCAACTTTCGGATTGACGCTCAAAACGCCCAAAACGCAACGCCGACAGATTTGCCGCTCCTTGCAGCTGAGAGAAGCCCATCCATCCATCCATCTTCGTCCGCTTATCCGGTGTCGGGTCGCGGGGGGAGCAGCTCCAGCAGGGGACCCCAAACTTCCCTTTCCCGAGCAACATTAACCAGCTCCGACTGGGGGATCCCGAGGCGTTCCCAGGCCAGGTTGGAGATATAATCCCTCCACCTAGTCCTGGGTCTTCCCCGAGGCCTCCCCGCAGCTGGACGTGCCTGGAACACCTCCCTAGGGAGGCCAGGGGCATCCTCACCAGATGCCCGAACCACCTCAACTGGCTCCTTTCGACGCAGGAGCAGTGGCTCTATCCTCGAGATCCTCACGGATGACTGAGCTTCTCACCCTATCTCTAAGGGAGAGGCGCCAGCCACCCTCCTGAGGAAACCCATTTGCGGTTCGCACCCTGGATCTCGTTCTTTCGGTCATGACCCAGCCTTCATGACCATAGGTGAGGGTAGGAACGAAACTGACCGGCGGTCGAGAGCTTTGCCTTCTGGCTCAGCTCTCTTTTCGTCACAACGGTGCGATAGATGGAATGTAATACCGCACCCGCTACGCCGATTCTCCGACAAATCTCCCGCTCCATTGTCCCCTCACTTTCGCGAACAAAACCCCAAGGTACTTGAACTCCTTCACTTGGGGTAAGGACTCATTCCCTACCTGGAGAAGGCATTCCATCGGTTTCCTGCTGAGAACCATGGCCTCCGATTTAGAGGTGCTGATCCTCATCCCAACCGCTTCACACACCGGCGAACCGATCCAGTGAGTGCTGAAGGTCGCAGGCCGATGATGCCATCAGGACCACATCATCTGCAAAGAGCAGCGATGAGATCCCCAGCCCACGAGAACCGCAACCCCTCCCCACCCGACTACGCCTCGATATCCTGTCCATAAATATTACAAACAGGATTGGTGACAAAGCGGCCAGCCCTGGCGGAGGCCAACCCTCACCTGAAACGAGTCCGACTTACTGCCAGAACCCGGACACAGCTCTCGCACTTGTCGTACAGAGATTGGATGGCCCTGAGTAGAGACCCCCTCACCCCATACTCCCGCGCACCTCCCACAGTATCTCCCGGGGACCCGTCGCTCACGCCTTCTCCAAATCCACAAAACACATGTAGACCGGTTGGGCATACTCCCAGGCCCCCTCCAGGATCCTTGCGAGTGAAGAGCTGGTCCGTTGTTCCACGACCAGGGACGGAATCCGCTTGTTCCTCCTCAACCTGAGGTTCGACTATCGGCCGGACCCTCCTTTCCAGCACCTTGGAGTAGACTTTACCCAGGGAGGCTGAGAAGTGTGATACCCTGTAATTGGCCACACCCTCTGGTCCCCTTTTAAAAAGGGGAACCACCACCCCGTCTGCCACTCCTTTGGCACTGTTCCAGACTTCCACGCAATGTTGAAGAGGCGTGTCAACCAGGAAGCGCCCTCCACACCCAGAGCCTTGAGCATTTCTGGACCGGATCTCATCAATCCCGGGGCTTTGCCACTGTGGAGTTGTTTGACTACATCAGTGACTTCCGCCCGGAAATCGACGACAATCCCCGTCATCCTCCAGCTCTGCCTCTAACATAGAGGCGGTATTAGTCGGTTCAGGAGTTCCTCAAAATGCTCCTTCCACCGCCCTATTACCTCCTCAGTTGAGGTCAACAGTGTCCCATCCTTACTGTACACAGCTTGGTGGTTCCCCTTCCCCCTCCTGAGGTGGCGAACAGTTTTTCCAGAAGCACTTTGGTGCCGACCGAAAGTCCTTCTCCATGTCTTCTCCAAACTTCTCCCACACCCGCTGCTTTGCCTCTTTCACGGCAGAGGCTGCAGCCCTTCGGGCCCTTCGGTACCCTGCAACTGCCTCCGGAGTCCTCTGGGATAACATATCCCGGAAAGACTCCTTCTTCAGTCGGACGGCTTCCCTGACCACCGGTGTCCACCACGGTGTTCGTGGGTTACCGCCCCTTGAGGCACCTAAGACCCTAAGACCACAGCTCCTCGCCGCAGCTTCAGCAATGGAAACTTTGAACATTGTCCACTCTAGTTCTGCTGTTCAGCTGAGAGAAGCTTCCATTGAAAATGAATGACTTCCGGTATCTTTAGAAGCTCAAGTCGGCGGCGGCGTGTACGTACAGTCAGATACGACCCAAAAATCCCCCTTAAGCGCGTGTGTGTAGAACGCAACCGGGCAGAGCAGCAGCTACGCGATGCTTGAAGATGACGTTGTATTAGGGCCGTTACAGAGTCAACGCGAGCAACGCGAACAAGCAACGCGAACAAGCAACGCGAACAAGCAACGCCGAGCGACGCGCTCCCTTTCATAGTCTAAACAGCGGACGCAAGTAGACCGAAGCGTCACGGGCGATGCGTGAACACAACGCCAACGCCAACAGGGGGCAGCAGAGCGCTTCCACGTCGGTTCGGTCGGCAGAGCCAGACCCTCCCGGAGAGTGGCTCTCGTCAGGGAGCAGCTGTCTGGCTGATTTCTTTTTATCAGATGCTGGAGTGTTTCCCCACCAGTACAGTATGCTACGATTGGGTAGCACTGACCAATACATTAATAAAAGGTCGCTTAAACATGGTTTAGCAGGTTTTAAAAATATATAGATACATTTGGGTCTCTCTCTCGCCTCTAGAGGAGGGCACACAGCATAGACTACACACACACAACGTTGATACATACCGAAAAATGTGACTCAATAGTCCTATGTTTGATGAAATTGCACAGATATGTTGATTCAATATTTTTAATGTACAATACGTGCAGTGTCGCCCCCACCGACAACGCATAGTATTGTGCGCGTCGCGTATCAAAAACTGGGACGACACATTTGGCTACGCATCGACGCATAATGGCGGCCGAAGCGTAGCGATGCGTAGCCTTGCAGACGCGTATGCGTACCGATGCGTTGACTCTGTAACGGCCCTTAAGAGCGACAACGGTACTGAGTAGTAAGAAGGTTGACTGGGGTGGTGGATGGGTTGTCCCGTTCTTCTTTTCCTAAACCCAACTGTCCCGTTCTTGTCCCGCCGCGTGTCACTGAAACGTACCTTTTATAAGCCCACCCACGATCTTTTCCTTAACCTAACCTGCGTCAAAAGTGACGCCAAAAGTCCCGACCCGGCGCGCTTAGATAAAGCGATTTAGATATGACACTAAAGGACACTTTTAGCGTCAAAAACAACGCCAAAGGCACCTGACCAAGCATCCACATTTCACGAGATGGGAGTGAGAATGAGTTGACGATTCATATCCTACAAAATTACGACGACTGTCGGTCACATAAGGGGTCAAATTAAGCGGCCTTTACAGTTAAATTTAGCCAAGAAAAGGTGACTGTGAGACAGATACAGGGCAACGGGAGGTGACAGTTGTTTCAGTTCATTTTAGCCGACAACAGATGACCGCCATGCTGCGACGACAGTTAAGTTTAAACACCAAAATGACTAGTAAAGATTAGAAAAAAGATTGTGGTTTGAATTAAAACACTGGTCCCCTTAGATAGTACTCCTGGCTTGAACGCCCTGTGATTTAGGACCCAAACATCCACCCTTACCTCCTCCCTATGCCAAACCTTTTCTCAGTTTGATACACCAGCAGTCAATGGGGTGTATACATTGGTAAATATGTTGAATGAATACAAATTACAGTGCATTACTTTTCACAGCTATACAGTATGTAGGAATGGTTCATAACAAAGCGCCTGCATGGTGCGTTGCAAGTTTTTCAAACACATTCATCATCCCCAGAGGATTAACCCTTCAAATTTTGGACAGTTGGCCTTTCCTCTTTAAAGCTGTAGTGCTTAGTTTCTGTCGCCCCCATGAGGAATTCTAAATAATAACAACAAAAGTGTCAGCGCTTCCACATGATACAAGTCTTCCGTGATTAAAAATTTTACTTAAGATTTATACATTTGTAAGTAAGAGTATGAAAGTATAATATTGTTTTTGGCAGACTGAGGAGAGATTCGCACACAGCCTTACCCACAATCCTTTGAGTGGACAATATGGACTCTACCCAGCTGTCCTGGATACAATCCACGTACATCTCTCCCCAGACGAGACGATCTGTAACAGAAAGGAATACAAAAATGTAAATGTACAAAGTCCCCATTACTCAGAATACACGCATCACACGCCACTTTTGTAACAGAAGTCAAAGTAAACTCAATTAGTTATCAACTCTAAATGAATCACCAACTATTTTGATAATCGGTGAATCGGCTTGAGTGATTTTTTATTAAAAATGTGAAAGATTCTCTGTTTCCAGCTTCTTAAATGTAGAATAGAAAATATATTAATTGTCATTGTTTTCAACAATGAAACACAGTTTAGCAGCTCTCAATATGACCGTTAAATCACAGACAAACAGAAATATAAAATTAAAAAAATAAAATAGAACAATCAAGATAAATAAACACGATGAGGTGGCACTATATACATAATGTTATTGCACTTCCAGTTTTTGGGGTTTAGTGCACACAAGTCTTTATAGAGGAAGGAGGTTGAGAGGAGGGTTTGTGCCTTTGACTGCCTGGGGGAACAATGTGAATATTGTTCTAGTTTCTTCTCTCCTCTGTGACAGTAAACTGAATATCTTTGAGTTGTGTACAAAACAAGACATTTGAGGACGTCGTCTTGGGCTTTTTGGGAAACACTGATCCACATTTTTCACCATTTTCTGACATTTTATAGAACAACAACTAATCCATTAATCCTGAAAATAATGCTTGTAGAAATTGTTGTTGAAATGTTAGTTTCAGCCCTAAACTCAATATCATTTTTTTTAAGAAAAGTTGACTCCTCACTTTGGTGTTAAAGTGCTCATATTATGCTCATTTTCAGTTTCATAATTGTATTTAGAAGTTATATCAGAATAGCTTTACATGGTTTAATTTTCAAAAAACACCATATTTTTGTTTTGCACATTGCTGCAGCTCCTCTTTTCACCCTGTGTGTTGAGCTCTCTGTTTTAGCTACAGAGTGAGACATCTCACTTCTGTTCCATATTTGTTGGGAGACGCACATGCGCAGTAGCTAGGTAAGGACTACTAGCCAGTCAGAAGCAGAGTTTGAGGGCGTGCCCTGACAGTAGCTAGGTAAGGACTACTAGCCAGTCAGAAGCAGAGTATGAGGGCGTGCCCTGACAGTACCTAGGTAGGACTACTAGCCAGTCAGAAGCAGAGTATGAGGGCGTGCTCTGACAGTAGCTAGGTAAGGACTACTAGCCAGTCAGAAGCAGAGTTTGAGGGCGTGCCCTGACAGTGGCTAGGTAAGGACTACTAGCCAGTCAGAAGCAGAGTATGAGGGCGTGCCCTGACAGTACCTAGGTAGGACTACTAGCCAGTCAGAAGCAGAGTATGAGGGCGTGCCCTGACAGTAGCTAGGTAAGGACTACTAGCCAGTCAGAAGCAGAGTATGAGGGCTGCCCTGACAGTAGCTAGGTAAGGACTACTAGCCAGTCAGAAGCAGAGTATGAGGGTGCCCTGACAGTACCTAGGTAAGGACTACTAGCCAGTCAGAAGCAGAGTATGAGGGCGTGCCCTGACAGTACCTAGGTAAGGACTACTAGCCAGCTCAGAAGCAGAGTATGAGGGCGCCCTGACAGTACCTAGGTGAGGACTACTAGCCAGTCAGAAGCAGAGTATGAGGGCGCGGCCATGCCAAAGCGCGGCGCATTATAACGTGTGTTCCAAAGTGACCACGTCTGTCTCTGAAGTAAAGGCTGGACTACAATAGAGCTGTTTGGAGCAGTTGGTGAACAGTGTTTCTGTTGGAGATGGTAAGTCCCTTTGGGGGGGACTTTGGGCTTTTTCACTTTGTAAACCTATAACGTGAACAAAAAAGATTTATAACACAATAAAGAATAGGGAAAAAGCCCAAAAGCATTATATGAGCACTTTAAGTCATCTGGCTGTCTGCAGTCCTCAAGCTCTCTGAATTCATGCAGCCGCAGAGCAACACCAGATCCTGCCATCGCTGACAAGGCACGCCAACACCAAGACCCGGGTCCGAAGAGGGTTGGAGGAGGAGTCCAGAGACAGAGACCACACCCAGCAGCTCAGGTATAGGAGGATTCCCTGGAGGTGATATTGGGATGGGGGGGGGGAATCAACACAGCATAGTATTCAAATATTTTCTGTGGCAATACTGTATCTGTATACGGATGCCAAATATCAATCTTTTATTAAATACATGTGTTGGTCCGTTGTTCTGCTTGACAATCCCATTTTGCAGCAAAAATGTGAGATGAGCAAACACAGGAATTTATCTTTTTAGATAAAACAGTTTTCCTTATTAGCATTTGGAAAAAGAGGTAATAAATATATTGCAATATGTTTAAAATAACAATAATATCGTATTGTTTGTGACATTAGAGTCATGGGGCCTCTTGTGATTCCCACAGAACATACAGTAGATATAGCTCTGTACTAAACCTTTAATATCTTCCTGATCAATACATAAAATGATCTTTGCATGTGCAGGTTTTCACAAGGGAAATTGTTTTAGGGACAACTTCAGGACAACCATTGCATTTTTAGCCGTACTCAGTTTGCTCTGCTACTCTTTCACATGTTGTTGTGTATTTGAGGATGGTGGCCACCAGAGGCTGCTAGTGAGATTTTTAGATGTTTAGTCATGTTGTGTTATATTCGACATGCAGAAAATGTTGAATGGCAGGTAAAAGGAACAAGAAAAGTCCAAGATTAACCGATCTAATACTGAGATGAGTTCTACTGCAGAAACCCAGTTACACAACCTACAGTCAGGGTTTTTTCTCTTGAATCTTTCATTTATTTTTAAATAATTTCAATTTTATGTGATTTCCCCTCTCTGACTTAACTGGCAAATCAGTGGAGAAAAAAGTTCCATTTGGGGAAATATCGCCATTCATTCTGTTAACTC